>NC_092053.1:90667776-90967776 GCF_003086295.3 Arachis hypogaea
GCTGCTAGTCTGTCTGTGTTCTAGGCCGAAAATTGGGTCAAAATAGGTTCAAAATCGCCCCCAGCGATTCTGCAATTTATGCAGATCGCGCATGCCACGCGATCGCGTCGCTCATGCGACCGTCATTCCGCGTTCGCTTCACCATGCGGTGCGTCGTCCACCCCGCGTCGCTGCGTCGCTTGTGCTTTTTCATTTTGCAGGGTCGCGTCATCCATGCAGCCGCTCACTGCGATTTGATCGTCTCTGCGTGGTCGCGTCGTCCATGCGACTGCATCGCTCTCGCTGGTCATCTCCTCAATTCTTATGTTCCTTCCATTTTTGCTAGCTTCCTTCCTAATTCTCCAACTCATTCTTGCCCTATAAAGCCTGAAACGCTTAACACACAGATCGTGGCATCGAATGGAATAAAGGAGAAGTAAAATGTATAATTAAAAGTCTCGTAGGAAGCAGTTTTCACTCATGTAATAATTTCAGGAAGGAATATAATAAATGCATGCTATTTTAATGAATAGTGGGTCAGGATCATGATAAAACCACACCAATTAAACACAATACAAACCATAAAATAGTGGTTTTCACTACACTCTAAAGCACTCCCTTAGATATGAAAAGTGGACCCATAAATATCAACATTCAGCTACGCTTTATAAGTGATTTCTATAATACCTAAGGCACACTTTTAAAATGATTCCAAAATTGTGTTTCTTTTTCTCTTATAAGCATATAATAAAAGCGTAGCCTATTCATAAATAGGCTACGCTTTTCAAATGTAGTTTAAAAATAGTGTGGCTGAATGGGTATTTTCTTGTAGTGAGTATAATTTTCTTCAGACAAAGTTTATCAAAAATTTTAAATCAAATTAGTGAAATTTTATAAAAAGTTTCTTGAAAAAGAAAATATTACTTTAACCAAGCAGTGGTAGAATATGCACAAAATCAAACAAATATGCAATCAAACATGCAAATGCAACAATGAACAAACAAAGAAAATAAATATTGGTGTTGAGAAGAAAATAACTAACCCATGGAGATCGGTATCGACCTCCCCACACTTAAGATTGCACCGTCCTCGGTGCATGCTGAGATGTGCAAATGACGGGTTGCTCCAACAGATGCTTTTCTGTAGAGATTGTGCAGGTGGACTTGTCTGTCGCCCATATAGAAGTTCTTTTCCTTCCTTTTCCAGTGGCCATCCTGAAAGAAGAGGAAAAGAAAAAATAACCCAGAAACAAAGATAGAAAACAAATAAAATATGAGTGTTAATGTCAAATAATAAGGGTCTCAATTACATGGTAGCTACAACATGCAAGTGAGAAAACAATAGAAGCACATGGCAAATTAGAGTACAAAAGTTGCAACAAAGGGGAAGAGAGTATGGTAATGCAGGATAGTGTAAGTCATATCAATGCAAGAGGAGTACAAGTATTATAAAAATTAGTATTGACTTATGATTAATAACACCCAACAGTTTAAAACAAGTCACGAAGCACCAAAATAATTCAAGATGCACAGTTGAATAAGAAAATTTAACACCAATGGAAAAATAATAAATTTAGAAAAGAAATAAAAATATGCACAAAATTAAAATGCAATGAATGAAAGTATGCAGATAAATTAAGTAAAATAGAATGAAAGTAAAGAAGGATGAGAAGTTAAAGAGATGAAGAAGAAGAAAGTAAGAAAAGAGGAAGAAAGAATAAGAAAAGATAGAAGAAAGAAGAAAGAATGATAATAGAAAGATAAGTAGGATTGGAGAAGAAAAGATAGAAATTCTGGCGCTGATCTGGATAAACTGTTCGTCGCATGCGACGCGGACGCGTGGGGCACGCGTTCGCGTGACTTGATTTGTGCTAGTGGCGCGAGAGCAGCCTCGCGTTTGCACGACTTTCTGTTTTGTTTGTATTTTGCCAAAATTTAGGGTGACACGTTCGCGTGGGTGACGCGATCGCGTGAATGGCATATTTTCAAAAACGACGCGGCCGCGTGGGTACGCGGTCGCGTGATAGGGCTTGTGCTTCCAGCATCATTCCAGCCCTACTCCACCATAACTCTCTGCCATACACCCATTTACGTCGATTTCGCAGTGCCACGCGGTCGCGTGGATGACGCGGATGTGTGGGAGGCTCTTTTTCAGAATGACGCGGACGCGTCATTGACGCGGTCGCGTGGGCATGTTTGTGCCTAAGGCACGCCTCCAGCCACGCTTTCGCGTGACTTTCTGTTTAATTCTCTTTCCTTCAGAACGCACTTATGACGCGGACGCATCAGCGACGCTTACGCGTCGCGTGCATTTTTTTTATATGCAGAATGCAAATGCAAATGCAGGCTATATGCAGCTATATGCAGAGATTATGAGAAGAGTCCTAACAAAAAATTAAATAGAATAAAGTAAAATAAAACTAAGACTGAAATGGAACGATCATACCATGGTGGGTTGTCTCCAACATAGCACTTTTAGTTAAGTCCTTAAGTTGACATTGGTGAGCTCCTTGTCATGGTGGCTTGTGCTTGAACTCGTCTTGAAACTTCCACTATGCTTGGACTTCCAATAAGCTCTATCAATACCAAGTAAATTCCTCAAGCTTTGATGGAGTTCTTCACAAGCCTTGAGCCTCCCAAATTTGATCCTCATGTATGCCTGGATCCCAAATCTTGTTTCTGCACCCGTCTTCAAGTGGAACATGATGATTCCATCTGGATGGTAAGCAATCTGAATTCTCACTACGGCATCCAAATAGCTTCCTAGACCCATTTTATCGAGCTCTACACCAATACTTGCACTTCAACTTGGAGTGTGCACCGTATTGAACCTTGTAGGGCAACTCCTACTACTAACCATTTCCCTCTTACTCTTAATGCACAAAGAGCTCTAAGTTGACCATCTGTCTCAAGCAAAGCATATTCAAGTGAGCTAATTAGGCTTAGAGATGAAAGATTTACCTACTTGAATGAAGGAATGGATGGTGATGGCTTCGGGGAAGAGGTCTCTAACAACTTGGGCAAGGTGATTTCCAGCTCCATTCCCCTGAGCTCTTCTTTGACACTTCCACCTCTTTGCAAGCTTCTTCAATATCAACCTCTTCGTCTTGGTAGCTTTCTTCCAATTCGATCTCTTCTTCATTGTTCACTAAAGGCATGGGAGGTTGTGCTTCTTCTTCTTTGATCTCCATGTCTAGTCCAATGGAGAGGATTCAAATGTAGATAAGAATTCATCAATGATTGAATTCATCTCTTGATCATCCCCTTCAAAGTCTTCAACCATGATATGTCTTGGAGGTTGTACACCCTCCTCAACATCAAATTCAAACTCCTTAGAAGGGGGCTCTATAACTGGGCTTTCCCATGGACATTCCGCATTTCTAAGTCTTGAACCGCTTCTTCCTCTTCAATAATTACGGCTTCCTCCAGTTGTTCTAGTACAAAATCAAACTCCTCCTTGATGTCTTCCACTTCATGACAATTTTTCTCAAGGGTGGTGGTGCACCAGAGCTTGAGGGCTGAGTATTTGAGGTGGAGGATTAGTCCATGCGGGATATAAGTACTTGAAGAGTAGAGGTGAGACTAGTGATAGCGGTAAGTGTGGTATGAAGCTCTGTTTGCCCTTGGTGAATAACACCAAGGGTGTTGTCATCCAGTGGAGGTTGGGGTCATATGGAGGTGAATGGTGTAAAGGGGCTTGTGAGTATAGTGGTTCAAAGGTGTGTTGGGGAGGTGGTTCATAAGCATATGATGGGCTTGTTGGTTGTCAAGAAGGGGTTCACCATATCTAATGTCTGGGCATGCATTGTTAGGATGGTCGTTGTCCATGGTATCTTGGAAGGTGTTGTTGCCGAAAGGGTTGATCAGATCCTTGTGGCTCCTTCCAACTTTGATTATTCCGACCTTGATGTATGTTCCTGTTATAGCTTCCATTCCTTCCAACAACATTAGAACCAAACTTGAAACCAGAGGTGTGAGAATTCATAATAGCAAAAGAAAATAAAAACAAAAACTAATAAAAAAATCAATGAAATAAACTCCTAAAACTAGAAACACTGACAACAATATAAGATAAAGATTTGAAAAGGTTTGATTTTTAAAATTTTAAATTTAAATTTGAAATTTGAATTTTGAATTTGAAATTTAAATATTGAAATTTGAAATTTGATTTTGAAATAAGATAAGATAAGATTTTAAAAAAGATATGATTTTTGAAAAAGATTTGAATTTTGAAATTTAAAACTAAGATAAGATAGATAAAAATTTTAAAATAAAAATCTGAATTTTTTTTTGTAATTTTCAAAGAAATCAATTAAATAAAGAGAAAATATATTTTTGAATTTAATGAGGAAAGAGAGAAACAATAAAATGACACCAAACTTAAAATTTTTAGATCAAAATAAAGAAAACAACCAAGAACAACTTGAAGGTCAAGATGAACACGAAGAACAACTTGAAAATCAAGAAAGAACAAGAAACATTATTTTCAAAAATTTTAATAACTAAATAAAAACCAATAACCTCTTAATTTAAGAAAAAGCAAAAATAAAAACAAATAAACAAGCAAAAAGCAAATATTTACAATAACCAATAATAAGGCACACGTTCGCAATTTCCCGGCAATGGCGCCATTTTGACGAACTGATTCCTGCCAGTAAAGAATTTTTATTAAAATAATCACATTGTAAGTATAGTTTCTAAACCAACAGAGAATCCTTTCGTACAAAAGTTTGGTTGTCACAAGTAACAAAACCCAATAAAATATATAACCGAAGTATTTAAACCTCGAGTTGTCTTCTCAAGGAATTACAGGGAAGTATGATTTATTATTGGTTATGGAAATTGTATATTTTTGTTTTGGGTTTTTGAAATAAGGAACAAGTAATTTAAATGGCAAGAAAATAAATTAATAATTAGAAAATCTCTTGGCAAGGTATAAGAACTAGAAATTCTATCCCAGTTATCCTTATCAGGTGTGATGAGAATTGTTATTGCTCCCACTTAGTTAACCCTTACTAAATAAAGGAAAGTTAAGTGGACCAATCAATTTGATCCTCAAGTCCTAGTCAACTCCTGTGGAAAGACTAGCTTTAGAGCGATCCAAATCAATCAGCAATTCTCAATTTTCAATCAACTGTTGAGTCTGATAACTCAAGTGTTACCAATTACTTAACCAAAGCAAAAAGGAGAAAAATCTAAATTAAATTAAAAGCATCAATAACTGAATAAAACAATTATAAATCTGAAATACCTCAATATGTATTCATTAAGAAAATCAATCCTAACATGGAGTTCATAAACCAAATTGAAAAGATAAATATCAATTAAAGTAATAGAATAAATAAAATAGAAAATAAATTAAAGGAACATTGAACCTGTGATTGAAGAGAAGTAGCCTAATCATAATAGAAATCCTAAATCCTAATCCTAAGAGAGAGGAGAAAGCCTCTCTCTCTAAAAACTACATCTAAACCTAAAATTATGTGAATGAATGTTGTCTCTATCATTGAATAAATGCATTCTCCCACTTTAAAGCCTCTAATCTGTGTTTTCTGGGTCGAGAACTGGGCCAGAAACAGCCCAGAAATCGCTGATTGCGAATTCTGTCATGCTGATTTTCGCAGATGCGATGCATGCACGTGATGCACGTGTCTGCGTCATCTATTCTCAAGGAAACTATAGCAATTATATATCATTTCGAAGCCCCAGATGTTATCTTTCCAAAGCAACTGGAACCGCGTCATTTGGACCTATGTAGCTCAAGTTATGACCGTTTGAGTGCGAAGAGGTCAGGCTGACAGCTTTGCAGTTTCTTCAACTTCTTGTATTCCTTCCACTTTTGCATGCTTCCTTTCCATTCTCTAAGCCATTCCTGCCCTATAAGCCTGAAATTACTTAACGCACATATCAAGGCATCGAATGGTGATAAGAGGGAATTAATTTTAGCAAATTTAAGGTCAAAGAAATATGTTTTCAATCATAGCACAAAATTAGGAAGGAAAATGTAAAATCATGCAATTAGTATGAACAAGTGTATGAAAGATTGATAAAATCCACTCAAATGAGCACAAGATAATCCGTAAAATAGTGGTTTATCAGAGGCCACTATTTATTGAATTATATCTCTTGACGTGTTGAGGTATATTTTGGGCCGGAGGCTATGATTGTTTGAACATGAATGAATTTTGGGCCGGAGGCCGTGATTGGATAAGTTGCACCCCTTGGTAAGTGTGGTGAAAATTGATATGTATTAATGTGTTTTAGTGTGATTGATGAAATTGGAATTTGTACGAGAAATGCCCATGATTGAATTTGGGGGTGGATATTATGGTTGGCTTGAAACGTGGGAACTTAGGTGGCCTATTGCTGGGTCGTATATTTGATTAGTATGTTGTATATTATTAGGGAAAAGATTGATGTTTGTGAATTAATGATTAAAGAACTAGATGGGGTTAAAATTGAGACAAATGGGTAGAGAAAAGATCCATAGGACGAGCAATGATCACTATTGTTAAACGAATTTGCTATATTATATATATATATATATCCTTTTATAACAATTCTGACACCCATATACTGAAACCGTGTGGTTAGGTTCTCACCCCTTACAACCTTATCTTTTTTCAAGAAACGGACGGGAAGCTTAAGAAGATTTTACTGAGCATTTGGTTGTGTTGGATGGTGGGAACATAGGAAGAGAGGTTTCTAATGGAATTGCCATGGTTATGACTACTCCCTTTGAATTTTTTCCAACTACTTACACCCTTGACAAGCTTCTTCAAGTTCTATTCCTTGTTCACTAACTTCTTCTGTATATTCCTTATTGCTCAAGTTTTATCTCGAAGGTTGTGCACAGTTCTCCTCAATATCAATTTCACACTTTATGGAGGAAGGCTCAACAATCTCAATGAGATCATTGATTGGAGTGGAATCATCCTGAATAATAGAGTCTATGTCTTGCTCAACTCCTCCTAAACTTTTAACCACTCCTTCCAATTTAACGCATTCAACAATCTCCCATTATTGCATTTCACACCTTGACTCCTCTTCTTTCTCCTAAGGCTCCAAGTTCCCTTTTACACTACGCTCGTTTGTTGAAACTAGTTTTTCACATCCTCTAATGGGAGTGCTTTGATTGAATGAAAGTAGTGAGGCTAAACGAGTTAAGGCTTCGGCTAAGGTAGCGATGATAGCGTCGTGACGCTTGATTGATTCTTGTTGTTCTCAGAGAATGGATCGAAGCTCCTCTTGCTCTTGGATTGATGGTTGGAACACTTCTTCCATGAGGGGTTGTAGTAGAAAGGAGGATTCATTGTGTGGGAGAAAATCTTCAAATATGGGAGGTGGTTCAAAAGGGTGAGAATATTGAAGTGGTGTATACAGAGGTAATTGTTCAAGAAGGTTATGGGAGTAGTGATGTTGAGATGATGGTGGTTCAAAGTATGGTTGTTCATGAGGCTCACAAGGTTGGTGATAAGTCTTACAAGGTTGATTGTAAGGTTCATAAAGTTGGTTGGAAGGTGGATACAAAGTTGGATCCAATGGAGGTGATTGGTGGTGGAGTGAGGCTATAGAGTATTGTGGTTAAAGACAACGTTGAGGATGAGATTCATAGAAATATAGTGATTGAGGTTCATAACCATAGCAAGGGTCACCATATCCATTGGGTTGATATGTACTATAGGAGGAGGCATGATCATAGTAGGATGGAGGAGAACATTTCCTTGAGGATTTTCCGTATGCATGTGGCTCCTCCCTCAAATGATAATTCAATCCTTGGTACAAACCATCATTGAAATTGCCATTTCCTACAACATTTCTACAATTATACCTAAAACCATAACGATGAAAATTCATAAAGAAGATAGATAATAGAAACAAAAGATGTCAAGAAATAAAGAAAAACCAACTATTAACTACTAACAAAAATCAAGAAATAACCAAAAAGAAGTTATTCACACTATTCATATATTCATAATAACCAATAATAAGCACACATTGCAAATTTTCCGGCAACGGCGCCAAAAACATGATGCAGGCTAGATACTGGTTTAGAAATTCACAAGTTATAAAACTCAAATTCATCAATAGTATAGCCCTAAACCGGAAAATAACCCTATCAAAGTTTAGAAAATTGTCACAATTTAAATCAAATATTGGGAGTTTTAAATCCCGGGCCATTCTCCCAAGGAATTGTAATCGGCTGCACAAGTATTATTGGCTATGAGAAAATGCGAGTTTGATCGCAATAAACAAGAATTCAAATAGCAAGAATTAAATAAGCATGCAAAAAATTAAACTAAAAGCAATTAAGGCAAAGGAAAAGAAATTCAAATGCAAGAAGGATCTTGGCAAGGGTTCAGAGTCAAGGATCACTATCCTTGTCATCAACCACAAACATGGCAATTATGAAGAGTTAATCCCACTTTGTTAATTCCTAAACATTGGAAAAAGTTAAGTAGGCATAATTGATCTCATTACACAAATCCTAACCAACTCACTAATTAGGCTTAGTGAAAGGATAACGTTAGAGGAAACAAAATCAACTAACAACCTTAAATCACCAATAAATATTGAACATTGGTGCATGAAATTGAACTCGCACAACTTCACCGGTAAGTGCACCGGGTCGTCCAAGTAATACTTCAGGCGAGTGAGGGACGATCCCATGAGGATTGTTGTATTGAGCAAGCAGTGGTTATCCTGCAAATCTTAGTCAGGCGAATAGAAAGATAGTGGTTGTTGTTGTAGGCGCATAAACAAAATAATAAAGAAAATAGTAAAGAATTGATGTAGAAATAATTAATGAGAAATCAGTTAAGACTTTGGAGATGCTTTATCTTTCTGGATTAATACTTCTTACAGACTACTTTAACAACGAAGGATTCATTCTATGGTAAAGCACTAAAGCTGTAAGTGATTAACTCCAGTCCTCTAAGCAAGTTAATCTCCTCTAATCCACATCAAATGCCGTTGTTAACGGTCATTTAATGTGAACGAGGGTGAAGCTCACGCAATTAATTCTCTTTTGATCTTACTCAAAACGCCATAAACAAGGTCAGATCTTCTGGATCGAAGAATGAAGCTCAATATTCTAGCCTTAACGCCATAGAAACCTCATTACCCATAACTAATGAGATTATATGTCACATATCCCAATTAGCCCAGATAAATTATTAGTTTAGGAGATGTATTCTCAAGCTTTAACTCAATACTATCCGGTCAATACTCGCAAGAACTCATGTAGAATAAGGGGTCTTACTTTCGTTCTACCCCAGATTCATTTAGATGAAGAATGACAATACATCATAGAATAGAATCAAACACATATTAAAATAGAGAAGTAATCATATTAATCCATAGGACAAGCACAGCTCCTAACCTTAACTTAGGAGGTTTAGTTTCTCATAATTTAAGAAGAAAACTTAGGTGTCTGGTAGTAAAAGATTGATCCTCTAAACCTAAGTGATCTCCTCTATAAATAGAAGATGCTAACCCTAAAAGATATTAATTTAAAATTAAAAAGTACAAGGATAAACAAAACTAAGCTAAGGAGTGCTAAAATCCACTTTGGGCCCACTTTGGTCATGTGCTTCATCCAAGCCTGGCGTTCAACTTGGAGAAATGGCGTTGAACCCCAGTTAGTGGGTGAATGCGCTGCTCCCTTGGTCCCTTGGTGGCGTTGAATGCCAGTTTTGGACGTTCATTATAACACCCCAATTAACCTAAGCCTTACCTCTAGCCGTAAAGCAAAGGTCAACCAAAGGTTACGACCATTCTAAGGCTTATACATATTTATATAGAAAGAAATAATATATTCTAGAAGCCTGATGAAGGATATAGCTCAAAAACAGGATTTGAAAAGTGCAAAACGTACTAGCGAAGCTACTAACATAAAGTGACTGAAGTAGGTACCATATAACAAAATATCATAGTATAATATCATGAGAATCTAGCCACGGCTCACGGAGTTTAAGCCGGCTAGCCATATACAGACCGTACATGAAACCAGACAGTAAAACAGCTTATACAAGTATTTTTCTCTCAATACATGCCTCTAGGCTAAAACAAAATACAAAAGTGAGAGATGTTTAAACAAAATAAATCAATAAGACTCCAAAAGATATCCGGATCCTCCGCTTCTGTCACCATCAAAGCAACTCACCGAGGTAGGTTGCAACCTGTATCTGAAAACCAACAACAAAGTATGGAATGAGAACCGGAGGTTCTCAGTATGGTAACAGTGCCCAATGATGTAAGATGTAAGGCTCCGGGACGCCGAAAAAAATCCTAGAACTTCACATCACATACGGATATTCAAGCTTAGAACAAAATAAATAAATATATAAAGAACTTAAACCATAAACCAGGTTATCTAAACTTAGGGAAAATTCTAATTAATGCTAATCACACTACTGTATCTCACGGCCTTCGCCAACCTAACCTCCGTGCGATCCCATCGCCACCACCTACCTAACCTCCTCAGCACGATACAAACACAGATAAATGCAAACAAGTAAAACACAGATAGTATTCATTTACAGCAAGTAATTCAAGAAGCAAGTAGGCATATTATACAATTAGGCAAGCTCAAGTAAACAAAGCAAGCAAGCATATAGAAGATGCATATGATCAATGTCTGTCCTAATGGTTGTGATATCACATGTCGGTTATCGCCAAACCCGACAGAAAATCCGGTCGACAACTTCCAGATTAGTCTCTCTATTGCGCATAAGGAGGAAAATTCTGAGGGATGAGTGCCCTACCACCTTCTCCTTTCAGAGGGAAATATTTTGAGGGAGCGTGCCTTACCACCTTCCTCTGGTTGCCGCATGATTCCATGGGTTAGTGCCCTACCACCTTGCAATAAAAGAGAAGTCGCATTTTCAGGAGGAATAATTCCGATGGATAAGTGCCCTACCACCTCCTCCTTTCAGAGGGAAATATTCTGAGGGAGCGTGCCCTACCACCTACCTCTGGTTGCGAGAAATATGAGTGAGAAGCCCAGCTTCAACTCTCACACCCGAACGTAGGCGGGAGACTGGCACAGCCCCTACGACGGAGAACAATGCATATCGTAATCACATATTCAATCTCAGAGGCCACTGCTCATAGCACCCTTCCACTCATACTCGTCACAACCATTCTCAATTCACAACTTCCTATTCCGAACTCACTAGTTTTTCACTTTCTCAATTCATATAACATTCTTCTTTTGCACTCCACCAAATCCAGCCTCAGTACACTAGAAACCTAAGCCTCTGTTCTCTAACTTTTCAAAATAACATCACTAAATCCCTTAAGTTCTCTCCATATATTCTCATACCCAAAAAAATTATGTCCAAGAGTCTTAAAATGGTGTTATAGAAGCTTACAATCTTGTTGGGAAGGTGAAACATTTGAAAAGTTTTAAATTTGAGAAACAGCGCGTGTGCGTACGCACAGGGGTGTGCGTGCACACGCCCAGGAAGTTTCAAAACGTGTGCGTACGCACAGGGGTGTGCGTACGCACATGTACCAAAATTCACAATGTCTGTTCACTCGCACAACCTGTGCTAGTACCCCCAACAGACTAACCTTCCCAACGTGTGCGTACGCACAGGTTGTAAAACTTCCTTGGTATGTGCGTGTGCGCAAGGCTGTGCGTATGCACATACCAGAAATCATAAAATTCTGCAACTCTGCAAAATTTCCAGATTTTGACACCAATCTTTGAATGATCATAACTTCCTCTACAAATATCCAAATTTTACAAACCTTATATCAAATCGAAGGGTTTTCAATAATCTTTATTTCTAAACCCAAATTCAACAAATTTTGAAAACCGAGGCAAAAATTATGATCAGACAAAGTTTACCAAAAATATATTTTTAACCAAAAGTTCACAAATTCCAACTCTTCCCAATTTCTCAACTCAAACCAACCAAAACCAAATAAAACCATTCCAAATTCCATTTTTCATCAACATCTAACCTTTATATCATATTACACTTTGCATACCATTAATTTCATCACACTTCCTCATTCTCGATCTCAACATCAATCATATAGCACTAAAATCAACCCTCCACCAATACTTTCATTAATCCTAAATCTATCAATATCAATCATCATAACCAATATTATTTCATCTTAATCTATATATTTCACACCTAAAATTACTCAACCATTACACCACATATTACCACCAATCCATAATTTAGCAACACATAACATCATCAATTCCATATACCAAATTCTACTTGTAAACTCAAATCTCAACAATTTACATCACAAACTATCATCCCACTATACTCTCTCAACATCAATAAACCCCATCAACCATTAACAATCCTCAACAGTCATTGGTGCACGAAATTGTGATGTCCAGGCTCGAACAATCCCTGGCAACGTGAGCAACTTGGTACGCGTAATCGTGATTACACTTTAATTATGTAAAATTCATGGCTCTTTCTTTCCCTGGCAATGGCGCCAAGAACATGGTTCCAATACCATGGTTCACAACTTTGATACAACTAACTAGCAAGTGTACTAGGTCGTCCAAGTAATACCTTACGTGAGTAAGGGTCGAATCCCAAGGAGATTGCTGGTATGAAGCAAGCTATGGTCACCTTGCAAATCTCAGTTAGGCAGATATAAATTGATAATGATGTTTTCGA
Source organism: Arachis hypogaea (assembly GCF_003086295.3). Taxonomy (NCBI): domain Eukaryota; kingdom Viridiplantae; phylum Streptophyta; class Magnoliopsida; order Fabales; family Fabaceae; genus Arachis; species Arachis hypogaea. The sequence goes on from NC_092053.1 coordinate 90,680,414, forward strand.
ATAATAAATAATAGAATAGGGATAGAAGTACTTATGTAAATCATTGGTGAGAATTTCAGATAAGCGAATGGAGATGCTTTCGTTCCTCTGAACCTCTGCTTTCCTGCTATCTTCATCCAATCAGTCTTACTCCTTTCCATGGCTGGCTTTATGCAAGGGCATCACCGTTGTCAGTGGCTACATCCCCTCCTCTCAGTGAAAAATATGCTCACATGCTCTGTCACAGCACGGCTAATCATCTGTCGGTTCTCGATCATGCTGGAATAGGATTCACCCTCCTTTTGCGTCTGGCACTAACGCCCAGAACTCGCGAGTTTGAAGCTCGTCACAGTCATTCAATCATTGAATCCTACTCGGAATACCACAGACAAGGTTTAGACCTTCCGGATTCTCTTGAATGCCGCCATCATTCTAGCTTACGCCACGAAGATTCTGGTTAGGAGATCTAAGAGATACTCATTCAGTCGAAGGTAGAACGGAAGTGGTTGTCAGGCACGCGTTCATAGGGAATGATGATGATTGTCACGTTCATCACATTCAGGTTGAAGTGCGAATGAATATCTTAGAAGCGAAATAAGATGAATTGAATAGAAAACAGTAGTACTTTGCATTAATCTTTGAGGAACAGCAGAGCTCCACACCTTAATCTATGGAGTGTAGAAACTCTACCGTTAAAATTACATAAGTGAAAGGTCCAGGCATGGCCGAGATGGCCAGCCCCCAAAACGTGATCACAGGATCAAAATACAATCCAGGATCCAGGATGGTCAAAAGGACCAGTAAAAGGTCCTATTTATAATAGACTAGCTACTAGGGTTTACATGAGTAAGTAATTGATGCATAAATCTACTTCCGGGGCCCACTTGGTGTGTGCTTGGGCTGAACTTGAGTGTTGCACGTGTAGAGGTCCTTCTTGGAGTTGAACACCAGCTTTTGTGCCAGTTTGGGCGTTCAACTCTAGTTTTGGCTCCTTTTCTGGCGCTGGACGCCAGATTTGGGCAGAGAGCTGGCGTTGAACGCCAGTTTGTGTCGTCTATTCTTGGCCAAAGTATGGACTATTATATATTGCTGGAAAGCCCTGGATGTCTACTTTCCAACGCAATTGGAAGCGCGCCATTTTGAGTTTTGTAGCTCCAGAAAATCCACTTTGAGTGCAGGGAGGTCAGAATCCAACAGCATCAGCAGTCCTTCTTCAACCTCTGAATCTGATTTTTGCTCAAGTCCCTCAATTTCAGCCAGAAAATACCTGAAATCACAGAAAAACACACAAACTCATAGTAAAGTCCAGAAATGTGAATTTAACATAAAAACTAATGAAAACATCCCTAAAAGTAACTAGATTCTACTAAAAACAATGTCAAAAAGCGTATAAATTATCCGCTCATCACAACACCAAACTTAAATTGTTGCTTGTCCCCAAGCAACTGAAAATCAAATAGGATAAAAAGAAGTGAATATACTATAAATTCCAAACTATCAATGAAACATAGCTTCAATCAGATGAGCGGGACTTGTAGCTTTTTACCTCTTGAATAGTTTTGGCATCTCACTCTATCCATTGAGGTTCAGAATGATTGGCATCTATAGGAACTCAGAGTTCAGATAGTGTTATTGATTCTCCTAGTTCAGTATGATGATTCTTGAACACAGCTTCTTTATGAGTCTTGGCCGTGGTCCTAAGCACTTTGTTTTCCAGTATTACCACCGGATACATAAATGCCACAGACACATAATTGGGTGAACCTTTTCAGATTGTGACTCAGCTTTGCTAAAGTCCCCAATTAGAGGTGTCCAGGGTTCTTAAGCACACTCTTTTTTTTTGCTTTGGACCTTGACTTTAACCGCTCAGTCTCAAGTTTTCACTTGACACCTACACGCCACAAGCACATGGTTAGGGACAGCTTGGTTTAGCCGCTTAGACCAGGATTTTATTCCTTTAGGCCCTCCTATCCACTGATGCTCAAAGCCTTGGGATCCTTTTTATTTGCCCTTGCCTTTTGGTTTTAAGGGTTATTGACTTTTTCTGCTTGCTTTTTCTTTTTCTTATTTTTCTATTTTTTTTTTTCGCCTATATTTTTTTTCTGCAAGCTTTGTTCTTTGCTGCTTTTTCTTGCTTCAAGAATCATTTTTATGATTTTTCAGATTATCAAATAACATGTCTCCTAGTCATCATTCTTTCAAGGGCCAACATATTTAACATTCTTAAACAACAACTTCAAAAGACATATGCACTGTTCAAGCATTCATTCAGAAAACAAGAAGCATTGTCACCACATCAATATAATTAAGCTAAGTTCAAGGATAAATTCGAAACTCATGTACTTCTTATTCTTTTGAATTAAAACATTTTTCATTTAAGAGAGGTGATGGATTCATAGGATATTTATAACTTTAAGACAAAGTTACTAACTACTAATGATCATGTAATGAAGACACAAACACAGATAAGCACATAATCATAGAAACGAAAAACAGAAGAAACAAGAACAAGGAATGAATCCACCTTAGTGATGGTGGCGTTTCCTTCTTGAGGAACCAATGATGTCCTTGAGCTCTTCTATGTCTCTTCCTTGTCTTTGTTGCTCCTCCCTCATTGCTTTTTGATCTTCTCTTATTTCATGAAGCATGATGGAGTGCTCTTGATGTTCCACCCTTAGTTGTCCCATATTGGAACTCAATTCTCCTAGGGAGGTGTTGATTTGCTCCCAATAGTTTTGTGGAGGAAAGTGCATTTGAGGCATCTCCGGGATCTCATGGTGATGAGCTTCATAGGCCTCTTGAGCTCCATGAATGGGCTCTCTTGCTTGCTCCATCTTCTTCTTAGTGATGGGCTTGTCCTCTTTGATGAGGATGTCTCCCTCTATGTCAATCCCAGCCGAATTACATAGGTGGCAAATGAGGTGAGGAAAGGCTAACCTTGCCATAGTGGAAGACTTGTCAGCCACCTTGTAGAGTTCTTGAGGTATAATCTCATAAACTTCCACCTCTTCTCCAATCATGATGCTATGGATCATGATGGCCCGGTCTATAGTAACTTCAGACCGGTTGCTAGTGGGAATGATTGAGCATTGAATGAGCTCCAACCATTCTCTAGCTATAGGCTTGAGGTCCAATCTTCTTAGTTGAACCGGCTTGCCTTTGGAGTCAATCTTCCATTGAGCTCCTTCTACGCATATGTCCATAAGGACTTAGTCCAACCTTTGATTAAAGTTGACCCTTCTAGTGTAGGGGCGTTCATCTCCTTGCATCATGGGCAAGTTAAACGCCAACCTCACATTCTCCGGACTAAAATCTAAGTATTTCTCCCGAACCATTGTAACATAGTTCTTTGGATCCGGGTTCTTACTTTGATCATGGTTCTTAGTGATCCATGCATTAGCATAGAACTCTTGAACCATTAGGATGCCGACTTGTTGGATGGGATTTGTTAGAACTTCCCAACCTCTTCTTTGAATTTCATGTCGGATCTCCGGATACTCATTTCTTTTGAGTTTGAAAGGGACCTCGGGGATCACCTTCTTCTTGGCCACAACATCATAGAAGTGGTCTTGATGGGCTTTGGAGATGAACCTTTCCATCTCCCATGACTCAGAGGTGGAAGCTTTTGTCTTCCCTTTCCCCTTTCTAGAGGATTCTCCGGTCTTAGGTGCCATCAATGGTAATGAAAAAACAAAAAGCTTATGCTTTTACCACACCAAACTTAGAATCTTGCACGCCCTCGAGCAATAAAAGAAAGAATAGATGAAGAAGAAGAAGAAATATAGAGAGGGAGAGGGAGATGTGGTTTCGGCCAAGAGGGGTGTAGAGGGGTGTGTTGTGTGAATTTGATGAAGAATGGAGGGCTTTATATAGGGAATGGAGGGGGGGTTAAGGTTCGGCCATATGGGTGGGTTTGGGTGGGAAATTGGTTTTGAATTTTTGAAGGTAGGTGGAGTTTATGAGGTAGGTTTATGGGGAAGAGTGGATGGATGTGAGTGGTGAAGAGGTGATGGGGAAGAGAGTTTGAGGTGATTGGTGAAGGGTTTTTGGGGGAGAGTGTTTATGGGGTTGTGTGAAAGAGAGTGGTGAGAAGAAGTAAGTGGAGGTAGGTGGGGATCCTGTGGGGTCCACAGATCCTGAGTGGATCCTGTGGGGTCCACAGATCCTGAGGTGTTCAAGGATTTACATCCCTGCACCCATTAGGCATGTAAAAATGCCTTTGCACCCAACTCTGGGCGTTCAGCGCCAGGTTGGTGGCCATTTTGGGCGTTCAACGCCCATTTGTGTGCCATTTCTGGCGTTGAACGCCAGAACCATGCCTATTCTGGCGTTCAGTGCCCAGAAGCTGCCCATTTTGGGCGTTCAGCGCCAGAACCATGCTCTGTTCTGGGGCTGAACGCCAGACAGATGCTCCTCCAGGGTGTGATTTTTCTTCTGCTGTTTTTGATTCTGTTTTCAATTTTTATATTCATTTTGTGACTCCACATGATCATGAACCTACAAATACATATAACTAAGAAAAATATAGTTAGATAAATAAAAATTGGGTTGCCTCCCAACAAGCGCTTCTTTAATGTCAATAGCTTGACAGTGGGCTCTCATGGAGCCTCACAGATGTTCAGAGCATTGTTGAAACTCTCCAACACCAAACTTAGAGTTTGGATATGAGAGTTCAACACCAAACTTAGAGTTTGGTTGTGGCCTCCCAACACCAAACTTAGAGTTTGACTGTGGGGGCTCTGGTTGACTCTGCTTTGAGAGAAGCTTTTTCTGCTTCCTCTCCATGGTTGCAGAGGGAGATCCTTGAGTTTTAAACACAAGGGAGTCCTTATTCCATTGAAGGACTATTTCACCTCTGTCAACATCAATCACAGCTCTTGCTGTGGCCAGGAAAGGTCTTCCTAGGATGATGGATTCATCCTCTTCCTTTCCAGTATCCAGGACTATGAAATCAGCAGGAATGTAAAGGCCTTCAACCTTTACTAACACGTCCTCTACTTGTCCATAAGCCTGTTTTGTTGAACTGTCTGCCATCTCTAATGAGATTTTAGCAGCTTGCACCCCATAGATTCCCAGTTTCTCTATTACAGAGAGGGGCATGAGGTTTATTCCTGAACCAAGGTCACATAGAGCCTTAAAGATCATGGTGCCTATGGTACAGGGTATTATGAACTTTCCAGGATCCTGTCTCTTCTGAGGCAATGTTAGTTGATCCAGATCACTTAGTTCATTGATGAACAAGGGAGGTTCAACTTCCCAAGTATCAATGCCAAATAATTTGGCATTCAGCTTCATGATTGCACAAAGAAAGTTGGCAGTTTGCTCTTCAGTAACATCCTCATTCTCTTCATAAGAGGAATACTCATCAGAGCTCATGAAGGGCATAAGGAGGTTCAATGGAATCTCTATGGTCTCTAGATGAGCCTCAGAGTCCTTTGGTTCCTCAGAGGGAAGCTCCTTATTGACTATTGGACGTCCCAGGAGGTCTTCCTCCTTGGGATTTGCGTTCTCCACTCCCCTTGTAGGTTCGGCCATGGTGCTTATGTCAATGGCCTTGCACTCTCCTTTTGGGTTCTCTTCTGTATTGCTTGGGAGAGTACTGGGAGGGATTTCAGTGATCCTTTTACTCAGCTGGCCCACTTGTGCTTCCAAATTTCTAATCGAAGACCTTATTTCATTCATGAAGCTCACAGTGGCCTTGGATAGATCAGAGACTAGATTTGCTAAATTAGAAGCATTTTGTTCAGAGTTCTCTGTCTGTTGCTGAGTGGATGATGGAAAAGGTTTATTATTGTTAAACCTGTTTCTTCCACCATTATTAAAGCCTTGTTGAGGCTTTTGATCCTTCCATGAGAAATTTGGATGATTTCTCCATGATGAGTTATAGGTGTTTCCATAAGGTTCACCTAAGTAATTCACCTCTGCTATTGCAGGGTTCTCAGGATCATAAGCTTCTTCTTCATAGGAAGCCTCTTGAGTACTGTTGGATGCAGCTTACATTCCATGTAGACTCTGAGAGATCATATTGACTTGCTGAGTCAATATTTTATTCTGAGCCAATATGGCATTCAGAGTATCAACTTCAAGAACTCCCTTCTTCATAGGCGTCCCATTACTCACAGGATTCCTTTCAGAAGTGTACATGAACTGGTTATTAGCAACCATGTCAATGAGTTCTTGAGCTTCTGCAGGCGTTTTCTTTAGGTGAATGGATCCACCTGCAGAAGTGTCTAGTGACATCTTTGATAGCTCAGATAAACCATCATAGAATATATCCAGGATGGTCCATTCTGAAAGCATGTCAGAGGGACACTTTTTGGTCAACTGTTTGTATCTTTCCCAAGCTTCATAGAGGGATTCACCTTCTTTCTATCTGAAGGTTTGAACATCAGCTCTAAGCTTGCTCAGCTTTTGAGGAGGAAAGTATTTGGCTAAGAAAGCCGTGACCAGCTTATCCCAAGAGTTCAGGGTGTCTTTGGGTTGAGAATCCAACCATAATCTAGCTCTGTCTCTTATAGCAAAAGGAAAAAGCATGAGCCTGTAGACTTCAGGATCTACTCCATTAGTCTTAACAGTATCACATATCTGCAAGAATTCAGTTAAGAACTGAAAAGGATCTTCAGATGGAAGTCCATGAAACTTGCAGTTCTGCTGCATCAGAGAAACTAATTGAGGTTTCAGCTCAAAATTGTTTGCTCCAATGGCAGGAATGGAGATGCTTCTTCCATGTAAATTGGAATTAGGTGCAGTAAAGTCACCAAGCATCTTCCTTACATTATTATTATTTTCGGCTGCCATCTCCTCTTCTTGTTCGAAAATTTCTGAAAGGTTATTTCTGGATTGTTGCAATTTAGCTTCTCTTAATTTTCTCTTTAGAGTCCTTTCAGGTTCCGGATCTGCTTCAACAAGAATATTCTTGTCCTTGCTCCTGCTCATATGACAAAGAAGAGGGCACAGAAAAAATAATAATAATAATAATAGAGATCCTTTATACCACAGTATAGGGATCTCTGTGTGAGTAGAAGAAGAGGGGGAGACAAAGAATGTAATATAATGGAAGAAACACAACTGTGAGGAGGGTTGAGATGTGAGATGAGATGTTAGTAGATGAATAAATAAATAGAATAAGATGGGAGAGGAGGAATTTTCGAAAATAATTTTTGAAAAAGAGTTAGTGATTTTTGAAAATACTTTTTGAAAAATATTAGTAATTTTCGAAAATTAAGATTTAAAAATTAAAAATTAAAATAATTAATAAATTAAAAAGAAATTTTGAAAAAGGGGGAAGATATTTTCAAAAATGAGAGAGAGAGAGTTAGTTAGGTAGTTTTGAAAAAGTTAAGAAACAAACAAAAAGTTAGTTAGTTAGTTGAAACAAATTTTGAAAACCAATTTTGAAAAGATAAGAAGTTAGGAAGTTAGAGAAGATATTTTGAAATCAAATTTTTGAAAAAGATAAGAAGATATTTTTGAAAAGATATGATTGAAATTAGTTTTGAAAAAGATTTGATTTTTAAAATCACAATTAATGACTTGATTCATAAGAAATCACAAGATATGATTCTAGAATTCAAAGTTTGAATCTTTCTTAACAAGCAAGTAACAAACTTCAAATTTTTGAATCAAAACATTAATTGATTATGTTATTTTCGAAAATTTGATATAAAAATAAGAAAAAGATTTTTGAAAAATATTTTTGGAATTTTCGAAAATAACTAAGAATTTTGAAAAAGATTTGATTTTTGAAAAAGATTTTGAAAAAGATAAGATTTTCAAACTGAAAATTTGATTTGACTCATGAGAAACAATTTGATTTTAAAATTTTTTGAAAAAGTCAATCCAAATTTTCGAATTTGATGAGAGAAAATGGGAAAGATATATTTTTTTTTATTATTTTTGAAATTTTTATGATGAGAAAGAAAAACACGAAAAAGATGCAATGCATGAAATTTTTAGATCAAAACATGTGATGCATGCAAGAATGCTATGAATGTCAAGATGAACACCAAGAACACTATGAATGTCAAGATGAACATCATAGACACAATTTTGAAAAACTTTTAATGCAAAGAAAACATGCAAGACACCAAACTTAGAATTCTTTAATGCTTAGACACTAAGAATTCAAGAATGCATATGAAAAACAATAATAGACACAAAACAAAAAATCATCAAGATCAAACAAGAAGACTTACCAAGAACAACTTAAAGATCATGAAGAACACTATGAATGCATGAGAATTTTCGAAAAATGCAATATGCACATGCAATTGACACCAAACTTATAACATGACTCAAGACTCAAACAAGAAACATGAAAAATATTTTTTTTGATTTTTATGATTTTCTAATTTTTTTTATTTTTTTTCGAAAATTAATTGAAAAAGGAAAATAAGGATTCCAAAATTTTTAATATGAATTCCAGGAATCTTGCATTCTTAGTCTAAAGCTTCAATCCAGGAATTAGACATGGCTCACTAGCCAGCCAAGCTTTCAATGAAAGCTCCGGTCCAAAACACTAGACATGGCCAATGTCCAGCCAAGCTTCAGCATGTAATTCAGACATGACACGCCTGACATACTCATTCCCAAAGGAATTAGACATGGCTTTACAGCCAGCCAGGCTTCAACATGCTTCATGAAACACTATAATTCATTCTTAAAAATTTTGAATAAAATTTTTGAAAACATTTTTATATTATTTTCGAAATCAGATGAGAAAATTTTAGAAATATTTTTGAAAATAAAATAAAAATAAAATTACCTAATCTGAGCAACAAGATGAACCGTCAGTTGTCCAAACTCGAACAATCCCCGGCAACGGCGCCAAAAACTTGGTGCACGAAATTGTGATGTCCAGGCTCAAACAATCCCTGGCAACGTGAGCAACTTGGTACGCGTAATCGTGATTACACTTTAATTATGTAAAATTCATGGCTCTTTCTTTCCCTGGCAATGGCACCAAGAACATGGTGCCAATACCATGGTTCACAACTTCGATACAACTAACCAGCAAGTGCACTGGGTCGTCCAAGTAATACCTTATGTGAGTAAGGGTCGAATCCCACGGAGATTGTTGGTATGAAGCAAGCTATGGTCACCTTGCAAATCTCAGTTAGGCAGATATAAATTGATAATGATGTTTTCGAATAATAAATAATAGAATAGGGATAGAAGTACTTATGTAAATCATTGGTGAGAATTTCAGATTAGCGAATGGAGATGCTTCCGTTCCTCTGAACCTCTGCTTTCCTGCTATCTTCATCCAATCAGTCTTACTCCTTTCCATGGCTGGCTTTATGCAAGGGCATCACCGTTGTCAGTGGCTACATCCCCTCCTCTCAGTGAAAAATATGCTCACATGCTCTGTCACAGCACGGCTAATCATTTGTCGGTTCTCAATCATGCTGGAATAGGATTCACCCTCCTTTTGCGTCTGTCACTAATGCCCAGAACTCGCGAGTTTGAAGCTCGTCACAGTCATTCAATCATTGAATCCTACTCGGAATACCACAGACAAGGTTTAGACCTTCCGGATTCTCTTGAATGCCGCCATCATTCTAGCTTACGCCACGAAGATTCTGGTTTGGAGATCTAAGAGATACTCATTCAGTCGAAGGTAGAACGGAAGTGGTTGTCAGGCACGCGTTCATAGGGAATGATGATGATTGTCACGTTCATCACATTCAGGTTGAAGTGCGAATGAATATCTTAGAAGCGAAATAAGATGAATTGAATAGAAAACAGTAGTACTTTGCATTAATCTTTGAGGAACAGCAGAGCTCCACACCTTAATCTATGGAGTGTAGAAACTCTACCGTTAAAATTACATAAGTGAAAGGTCCAGGCATGGCCGAGATGGCCAGCCCCCAAAACGTGATCACAGGATCAAAATACAATCCAGGATCCAGGATGGTCAAAAGGACCAGTAAAAGGTCCTATTTATAATAGACTAGCTACTAGGATTTACATGAGTAAGTAATTGATGCATAAATCCACTTCCGGGGCCCACTTGGTGTGTGCTTGGGCTGAGCTTGAGTGTTGCACGTGTAGAGGTCCTTCTTGGAGTTGAACGCCAGCTTTTGTGCCAGTTTGGGCGTTCAACTCTGGTTTTGGCTCCTTTTCTGGCGCTGGACGCCAGATTTGGGCAGAGAGCTGGCGTTAAACGCCAGTTGGCGTCGTCTATTATTGGCCAAAGTATCGACTATTATATATTGCTGGAAAGCCCTGGCTGTCTACTTTCCAACGCAATTGGAAGCGCGCCATTTCGAGTTCTGTAGCTCCAGAAAATCCACTTTGAGTGCATGGAGGTCAGAATCCAACAGCATCAACAGTCCTTCTTCAACCTCTGAATCTGATTTTTGCTCAAGTCCCTCAATTTCAGCCAGAAAATACCTGAAATCGTAGAAAAACACACAAACTCATAGTAAAGTCCAGAAATGTGAATTTAACATAAAAACTAATGAAAACATCCCTAAAAGTAACTAGATTCTACTAAAAACATACTAAAAACAATGTCAAGAAGCGTATAAATTATCCGCTCATCAGTCATCATCTCCCAATTCTCACATCATACATCAACATCATCAATAATCATCAACAATATCAACAACTCTCAACTACCATAACAAATAACAACATTTAATACCTCAATTTATCAACTCCTTAAACAATCATCTCCAATTACCAACAACATAATATTCATCATTACTCATCAGCCACATCAACAACCCTCATCAACAATAATATTTCACAACATTCATCATGATGCAGGTGGAAACTATCTCTCAACAAATTTCCTTCGGCAAGTGTACCGAATTTGTCGTCAAGTAAAAACTCACAATAGAGTGAGGTTGAATCCCACAGGGATTGATTGATCAAGCAACTTTAATTACAAGAATGTTCTAGTTGAGCGAATCCAGAAGTTGGGTTGAGAGTTGCAGAAAATAAAATGGCGGGAATGTAAATAACAGAAAAGTAAATGCTAGAATTAAAGGACTGGAAGTAAATGACTGAAAGTAAATTGCAGAATTGTAAATGGGAATGAGGGATTTGCTCATAAAAGTAAATGGCAGAAATTAAAGAGAATGGGTAAGATCAGAGATGGGGAGTTCATTGGGCTTAGGAGATGTTGCAATTCTCCGGATCAAGTTCATTTTCATCTCTTCCTCAATCAATGCACTCATTGATCTCCTTGGCAATCTTAATTGATTGAATTACAATTTCTCGCAATTCAATCTCTCAAATCCTGATCAATAGCCAATTCCTTGGTCAATTGCTCATGAGAAGAGATGAAGTGTGGTCACTGATTATACCACATGCATTTTCTAAACCAGGAATTGAGAGGATTATAGTCACATATCCATCCAAACCCAATTTGGTCCAGCATGAGAAAGCACTTCTAGCTTGATCTCTTCATTCCTCTTTCAAGGTTCAGAAGAGATCCAAGTCTGAATAGCTCCTTTTCCAAGATAGCTACCCAATTGGATGAAGATCGAAAGCTTTCAAGTAAAATCAAGAGAAAAGAGAGAAGAAGAATAATGAAACTAGTATTGATCCATCAACTTACAACAGAGCTCCCTAACCCAATGAAAGGGGTTTAGTTGTTCATAGCTCTAGAAAATGAAAACAAAGATGGAGAATACATCATAAAACTAGAAAATGCAGAGAAGGTAAAATACAGAGAGTAGTTCTCTTTTCCAACTTTCAGAATTCCCTAAACAATTCAAAGCTACTCCTATATATACTACTTTTCTCAGCTTCTAGTTGGCTCTTCAAGTCTTGGGCCTTTGGATCTTGAGTTTGAAGCAGTTCTCTTCTTCATTTGGGCTTGGCTTTACTTGCAGAGAGAAAGTGTGAAGTGGGCAGAGACTTTAGCTCAGGACGTTAGGGGTGTTAACGTTTAGTGAAAATATGAGTTCGAGAACGTTAGTGACAATCAACTTTCTCACTAACGTTCCTAAGTAAAAGCCACGTTAACTTCAACGTTAGTGGCACAAACGTTGCCACTAACGTTGCCTCTAAGTCCTTCGCACACATTATTGGGACTTAACATTCCCAATAACTTTGAAAAGCCCCCTTTGTTCCCACGTTAGAGCCCACGTTAACTTAGTTAACGTGGCTCTTTAACGTGGGCTTGCCATCCTTCGAGAACGTTAGTGACACTCAACATTGTCACTAACGTTCCAAGGTGCCCCTATGTCTCACGTTAGAGTCCACGTTAACTAGGTTAACGTGGCCATGCTTAGCCATCCCCAACGTTAGTGACAATATTGGGTGTCACTAACGTTGGCTCATCATTCACTCATCAACGTTAGCTTCCACGTTAACTAAGTTAACGTGGGAGTTAACGTGGATCTTAGTGGCTTGTGTGGCTCCTTCCAACGTTAGTGACAATGTTGAGTGTCACTAACGTTGGCCATCACCCTCTTTTTCACACGTTAGCTTCCACGTTAACTAAGTTAACGTGGAAGTTAATGTGGCTCCTTGGGGGTTGTGTGGTTGCTTCCAACGTTAGTGACAATGTTGGGTGTCACTAACGTTGTCGACCACTCTTGCTTCTTACGTTAGCTCCCACGTTAACCAAGTTAACGTGGGAGTTAACGTGGTATGTTTCTCCTTAGGCCAGCGTTAGTGACAATGTTGAATGTCACTAACGTTGGCGTTTCTTCCCCCTTTTAACGTTAGAGGCCACGTTAACTAAGTTAACGTGGACTCTAACGTGGCCACTTATGAGCGTTTGCCAACGTTAGTGACAATGTTAAGTGTCACTAATGTTGGCTCAACTTCCCCTCTCCATGTTAGAGTTCACGTTAACTTAGTTAACGTGACTCTTAACGTGGTCAATGATGGCTTCGAGAACGTTATTGGCAATCACTTTTCTCATTAACTTTGCAAGTTACCTACCATTCCTTGCTTCCTTTGGTCCTGAAATCAAGCAATAGAGTGCATCAAAGTTCTAGTCCAAGTCATGGGCAATGCAGCATACAATTTGTCACTAAACTCATGCAAAATCCTCATGAAATAATGTAAAATGCATAATGTATGCTTGAATCAAGGTGTAAGTGAATATCTACCCAAAACTAGCTTATTTCCTAAGGGAATGCATGAAACTAACCTAAAAATAGTAAAGAAAATGTCAGTGAAACTGGCCAAGATGCCCTGGCATCACATCATCAAAATTTCTCAACAACAACAACCATCCATAATTAACATCAAATCATATATAATTATTCATACATCAACCATATCCAATCCTATCTTAGGGTCAACTAGCCTAAGTTTCCCGAAATATTACATATTATATAAAGGAAACCAAAACCATACCTTGGCCGATTTCCAAACGCACCAAACACCAAAATAAAGTCACCAAGCTTGATCCAAGGCCTCAACCAACGCCAACAAACACCAAAACTCAATCTAACATCATATACATATATCAAGATCAAAATCTAAGATACATAAAATAACTAAACACAAGGGTTTAGTGAAACCTTACCTTACCCAATAAGATTTGGGATAAAATTCAATAATTTATCTGCTACTAGAGATCACCTAAACAAGCAAAATCACAAAACTTGCTCAAAAACCAAACCTAAAACACGCAGAAACTTAGGGCACAAAACTAGAGAGTGAGACGCGAGCTCTTACCAGATTTCTTTAGATAAAAAGGAAGAGCTCGTCAAGAGCTTCGCGTGGTTGCAAATGGCTCGTCAATCGGAGCTTCGGATCAAAAGTTATGGCTCCCGAAAGGTGTAGGTGAATAGTAACACCACCCCTTCTCTTCTCTTCTCTCAAAACCGCGTGGCTCTCTCTCCTTTGGGTTGGAAATGAGCTCAAAGCTCATTTAATGAGCTTATATATGTTGGACCTTGGGCCCAACTTGGGTCCGATCCAACCTGTTAGCGTTTTTAGCCCGTTCAGCCCAACTTTGGGCCAAACCTTTAACACTAACGCCCGATTTTTTATTTCTAATATTTTTCTAAGGTTTTCAACTGTTTTTACTTTTTCTCGCAAAGTACCGGACAGACTTAAATCGGTTCAACCGGTTCAATTGCCAGTTGGCGGTTTTTTACAGTTTTTCGTAGAAAATGCATCTTCTGACTCGGAAAGACCTACTGAGTTCAAAAATCATATTTAAATCCCCAAATTCTCATTCTAACTTTCCGAAACTTAATTTGGGTATTTAAATTATTTTATTCGTGAAAACTCCGGTTCTTACAACCTCCCCTCCTCATATTTTCACCCTCGAAAATCCGGATCATTCGATGTAATATATATATATATATATATATATATATATATATATATATATATATATATATATATATATATTCTCCACGAAGCATCCTACTTTCAACTTTACCAACCCAACAAGTTGCTAAAGAATCTCGTTCGCCATCATCCCATCGTGTTGATGTTCTCTCTCTCGCCTTCCACTACGTCACTCTGATTATCGTCACTAGAAATCCAAAAATTTTCCTTAAATCAAATACCAATTTTGTAGCATTTTTCAAAACCTTTAAAAAAAGTGAAATCTAAATGAGTCCATTGTTAAAACCTTATCAAAAGTCAAAAACCTTTCATTTGTAAATCAATCACTTTGAAATACGATTTTTCCTAAATTCATTAAAATCCTTAAATCGGAACCTTTCAATTTGAATCCCTTTTGATAAATCAAATTTGCAAACCGAAATCATAAGTTAACAAAATCTTAGGACTCACTTTCCCTTTTTAAATCATATCATTTGACCAAAAGTTCCAGTCCCAGTTTCAAAACCAAATCTTCAAACCAGAGTTTCCAAACCAAGTTTAAAAATCAATCTAAGCTTTAAAACTATTTCAACACGAACGACGATAGTCTATACTATTAAGATAAGTTGAGGTTTGGCCATCAGCTTCGTAAATACCTCAACCCTGTTGTTGTGATCGACCCGCCCCAGGTGTTCCTCGGCGTGGGCAATCTCTAACCAAATGTCTCGGTGAGCCACATTTGTAACATAGTTTCTTACCCAACTGGCATGGCTGATAAATCCCATTTGGAGGTTTTATCTTGTGTTGAATTTAGAGGATTTTATAACCTTTTAATCCACATTTATTCAATGAAATAGCATGGTTTCATGATTGTCTCCTAATTTATGCTTAAGTGTGAAAACATGCTTTCTAGTCCTTAATTAGCTAAATTTAATTCACCTTTGATTCCACTAGATGCCTTGATCTATTTGTTAAGTAATTTCAGGTTGAAAAGGGCTAGGAATGGATCAAGGGAATGGAGAGGAAAGCATGCAAAGTGGAGAACACATGAAAAAGCCAAAGATTTGGATATCTTCATCCACGCGCACGCGCAACGTACGCGCACGCGTGGATCGCGAAAATGCAAGGGACGCTGGTGCGCAGAAATTATGATTACACTTTAATTATGTAAAATTCATCGCTCTTTCTTTCCCTGGTAATGGCGCCAAGAACATGATGCCAATACCATGGTTCACAACTTTGCACAACTAACCAGCAAGTGCACTAGGTCGTCCAAGTAATACCTTACGTGAGTAAGGGTCGAATCCCATGGAGATTGTTGGTATGAAGCAAGCTATGGTCATCTTGCAAATCTCAGTCAGGTAGGGTTAAATGTGATTGGATTAGATAATTAAAAGATAAATAATAAAGGATAGAAATACTTATGTAATTCATTGGTGAGAATTTCAGATAAGCGAATAGAGATGCCTTCGTTCCTCTGAACCTCTGCTTTCCTGCTATCTTGATCCAATCAGTCTTACTCCTTTCCATGGCTGGCTTTATGTGATACATCACCATTGTCAACGGCAACTTTCGGTCTTCTCTCGGGAAAATGATCCAAATGCCCTGTCACGGCACGGCTAATCGTCTGGAGGCATCACCCTTGTCAATGGTTTCATCTTATCCTCTCAGTGAAAATGATCAACGCACCCTGTCACGGCACGGCTATTCATCTGTCGGTTCTCGATCATGCTGGAATAGGATTTACTATCATTTTGCGTCTGTCACTACGCCCGGCAATCGCGTGTTTGAAGCTCGTCACAGTCATTCAATCATTGAATCCTACTCGGAATACCACAGACAAGGTTTAGACCTTCCGGATTCTCTTGAATGCCGCCATCATTCTAGCTTACACCACGAAGATTCCGATTAAGAGATCTAAGAGATACTCATTCAGTCGAAGGTAGAACGGAAGTGGTTGTCAGGCACGTGTTCATAGGGAATGATGATGATTGTCACGTTCATCACATTCAGGTTGAAGAGCAAACGAATATCTTAGAAGCGAAATAAGATGAGTCGAATAGAAAACAGTAGTACTTTGCATTAATCTTTGAGGAACAGCAGAGCTCCACACCTTAATCTATGGAGTGTAGAAACTCTACTGTTGAAAATACATAAGTGAATAGAGGGTAAGCATGGCCGAGTGGCCAGCCTCCCATGGAGGTCTAGAGATCTAAAAATGATCAAAAGATGTCTAATACAGTAGTAAAAGGTCCTATTTATAATAAACTAGCTACTAGGGTTTACAGAAGTAAGTAATTGATGCATAAATCCACTTCCGGGGCCCACTTAGTGTGTTCTTGGGCTGAGCTTGAGTGTTACACGTGTAGAGGTCATTCCTGGAGTTGAACGCCAGTTTTGGTGCCAGTTTGGGCGTTGAACTCCACTTTGCAGCTTGTTTCTGGCGCTGGACGCCAGAATTGGGTAGAGAGCTGGCGTTGAACGCCAGTTTGCGTCATCTAAACTTGGGCAAAGTATAGACTATTATGTATTGCTGGAAAGCCCTGGATGTATACTTTCCAATGCAATTGGAAGCGCGCCATATCGAGTTCTGTAGCTCCAGAAAATCCATTTTGAGTGCAGGGAGGTCAGAATCCAATAGCATCAGCAGTCCTTCTTCAACCTCTGAATCTGATTTTTGCTCAAGTCCCTCAATTTCAGTCAGAAAATACCTGAAATCACAGAAAAACACACAAACTCATAGTAAAGTCCAGAAATGTGAATTTAACATAAAAACTAATAAAAACATCCCTAAAAGTAACTAGATTCTACTAAAAACATACTAAAAATAATGCCAAAAAGCGTATAAATTATCCGCTCATCACAACACCAAACTTAAATTGTTGCTTGTCCCCAAGCAACTAAAAATTAAAATAGGATAAAAAGAAGAGAATATACTATAAATTTCAAACTATCAATGAAACATAGCTCCAATCAAATGAGCGGGACTTATAGCTTTTTGCCTCTTGAATAGTTTTGGCATCTCACTTTATCCATTGAAGTTCAGAATGATTGGCTTCTATAGGAACTCAGAGTTTAGATAGTGTTATTGATTCTCCTAGTTCAGTATGATGATTCTTGAACACAGCTATTTCATGAGTCTTGGCCGTGGCCCTAAGCACTTTGTTTTCCAGTATTACCACCGGATACATAAATGCTACAGACACATAATTGGGTGAACCTTTTCAGATTGTGACTCAGCTTTGCTAAAGTCCCCAATTAGAGGTGTCCAGGGTTCTTAAGCACACTCTTTTTTTGCTTTGGACCTTGACTTTAACCGCTCAGTCTCAAGTTTTCACTTGACACCTACACGCCACAAGCACATGGTTAGGGAGAGCTTGGTTTAGCCGCTTAGACCAGGATTGTATTCCTTTAGGCCCTCCTATCCACTGATGCTCAAAGCCTTGGGATCCTTTTTATTTACCCTTGCCTTTTGGTTTTAAGGGTTATTGGCTTTATGCTCTTGCCTCTTGGTTTTAAGAGCTTTTGGCTTTTTCTGCTTGCTTTTTCTTTTTCTATATAATTTTTTTCGCCTATTTTTTTCTCTTTTTTTTTCTGCAAGCTTTGTTCTTTGCTGCTTTTTCTTGCTTCAAGAATCATTTTTATGATTTTTCAGATTATCAAATAACATGTCTCCTAATCATCATTCTTTCAAGAGCCAACATATTTAACATTCTTAAACAACAACTTCAAAAGACATATGCACTGTTCAAGCATTCATTCAGAAAACAAGAAGCATTGTCACCACATCAATATAATTAAACTAAGTTTAAGGATAAATTCGAAACTCATGTACTTCTTGTTCTTTTGAATTAAAACATTTTTTCATTTAAGAGAGGTGGTAGATTCATAGGACATTCATAACTTTAAGACAGAGTTACTAACTACTAATGATCATGTAATGAAGACACAAACATGGATAAGCACATAGCATAGAAAACGAAAAACAGAAGAAATAAGGACAAAGAATGAATCCACCTTAGTGATGGTGGCGTTTCCTTCTTGAGGAACCAATGATGTTCTTGAGCTCTTCTATGTCTCTTCCTTGTCTTTGTTGCTCCTCCCTCATTGCTTTTTGATCTTCTCTTATTTCATGAAGGATGATGGAGTGCTCTTGATGTTCCACCCTTAGTTGCTTCCAATAATTGTGTGGAAGAAAATGTATCCCCTGAGGTATCTCAGGGATCTCTTGATTTGCAGTCAAATGTTCTACCACTGAGCTATAGACCCTTGATGGAAGCTTTTGTCTTCCCTTTCCTCTTTCTAGAGGTTTCTCTGGCCTTAGGTATCATCAATGGTTATGGAAAAAACAAAAAAGCTATGCTTTTACCACACCAAACTTAGAATGTTACTCGCCCTCGAGCAAAAGAAGAAGGAATAGAAGAAGAAGAAGATATGGAGGAGATGCAGGGAGGTGTGTATTCGGCCATATGGGTGGGATTGGGTGGGAAAGAGATGTTGAATTTTGAAGGTAAGTGGGTGTATGGATGTGAGTGGTAAAGGGTTAATAGGGAAGAGTATTTATTGGGAATAGAGGATGATTGAGAAGAGAGAAGAGAGTGAGTGGAGGTAGGTGGGGATCCTGTGGGGTCCACAAATCCTGAGATGATCCTGTGGGGTCCACAGATCCTGAGATGATCCTGTGGGGTCCACAGATCCTGAGGTGTTCAAGGATTTACAACCTTGCACCAAATTAGGCATGTAAAATGCCCTTGCACACAAATCTGGGCGTTCAGCACCAGGTTGGTGCCCATTTTGGGCGTTCAACGCCCATTTGTTGCCATTTCTGGCGTTGAACGCCAGAACCATGCTTGTTCTGGGCGTTCAGCGCCAGGATGCTGCCTATTTTGGGCGTTCAGTGCCAGGATGCTGCCATTTCTTCTGCTGTTTTTGATTCTGTTTCTAAATTTTTCATTTATTTTGTGACTCCACATGATCATGAACCTAAGAAAACATGAAAAACAAAAATAAAATTAGATAAATAAACATTGGGTTGCCTCCCAACAAGTGCTTCTTTAATGTCAATAGCATGACAGTGGGCTCTCATGGAGCCTCACAGATGTGCAGAGCTTTGTTGAGACCTCCCAACACCAAACTTAGAGTTTGGATATGGGGGTTTGACACCAAACTTAAAGTTTGGTTGTGGCCTCCCAACACCAAACTTAGAGTTTGACTGTGGGGGCTTTGGTTGACTCTGCTTTGAGAGAAGCTTTTTCTGCTTCCTCTACATGGATACAGAGAGAGATCCTTGAGTTGTAAACACAAGGTTGTCCTCATTTATTTGAAGGATCAATTCTCCTCTGTCCATATCAATCATAGCTCTTGCTGTGGCTAGGAAAGGTCTTCCTAGGATGATGGATTCATCCTCTTCCTTTCCAGTATCCAGGACTATGAAATCAGCAGGGATGTAAAGGCCTTCAACCTTTACTAACACGTCCTCTACTTGTCCATAAGCCTGTTTTCTTGAATTATCTGTCATCTCTAATGAGATTTTAGCAGCTTGCACCCCATAGATTCCCAGTTTCTCTATTACAGAGAGGGGCATGAGGTTTATCCCTGAACCAAGGTCACACAGAGCCTTAAAGATCACGGTGCCTATGGTACAAGGTATTATGAACTTTCCAGGATTCTGTCTCTTCTGAGGCAATGTCAGTTGATCCAGATCACTTAGTTCATTGGTGAACAAGGGAGGTTCATCTTCCCAAGTCTCAATACCAAATAATTTGGCATTTAGCTTCATGATTGCACCAAGGAACTTGGCAGCTTGCTCTTCAGTAACATCCTCATTTTCTTCAGAAGAGGAATACTCATCAGAGCTCATGAATGGCATAAGGAGGTTCAATGGAATCTCTATGATCTCTAGATGAGCCTTAAATTCCTTGGGTTCCTCAGAGGGAAGATCCTTATTGATCACTGGACGTCCCAGGGGGTCTTCCCCCTTGGGATTTACGTCCTCTCCTTCCCTTACAGGTTCGGCCATGGTGCTTATGTCAATGGCCTTGCACTCTCCTTTTGGATTCTCTTCTGTATTGCTTGGGAGAGTACTATGAGGGATTTCAGTGATCCTTTTACTCAGTTGGCCCACTTGTGCTTCCAAATTTCTAATGGAAGACCTTGTTTCATTCATGAAACTCACAGTGGCCTTAGATAGATCAGAGACTAAATTTGCTAAGCTAGATGGATTCTGCTCAGAATTCTCTGTCTATTGCTGAGTGGATGATGGAAAAGGCTTGCTATTGCTAAACCTGTTTCTTCCACCATTATTAAAGCCTTGTTGAGGCTTTTGATCCTTCCATGAGAGATTTGGGTGATTTCTCCATGATGGATTATAGGTGTTTTCATAAGGTTCACCCATGTAATTTACTTCTGCTATTGCAAGGTTTTCAGGATCATAAGCTTCTTCTGCATAAGAAGCCTCTTGAGTACTGTTGGATGCAGCTTGCATTCCATTCAGACTCTGAGAAATCATATTCACTTGCTGAGTCAATATTTTGTTCTGAGCCAATATGGCATTCAGAGTATCAATCTCAAGAACTCCCTTCTTCATAGGTGTCCCATTACTCACAGGATTTCTCTCAGAAGTGTACATGAACTGGTTATTAGCAACCATGTCAATGAGTTCCTGAGCTTCTGCAGGCGTTTTCTTTAGGTGAATGGATCCACCTGCAGAAGTATCTAATGACATCTTTGATAACTCAGACAGACCATCATAGAATATATCCAGGATGGTCCATTCTGAAAGCATGTCAGAAGGACACTTTTTGGTCAGTCCTTTGTATCTCTCCCAAGCTTCATAGAGGGATTCACCTTCCTTCTGTCTGAAGGTTTGAACATCTACTCTAAGCTTACTCAGCTTTTAAGGAGGAAAGAACTTGGCTAAGAAAGCCTTGACCAGCTTATCCCAAGAGTTCAGGCTGTCTTTAGGTTGAGAATCCAACCATACTCTAGCTCTGTCTCTTACAGCAAAAGGGAAAAGCATGAGCCTGTAGACTTTAGGATCTACTCCATTAGTCTTAACAGTATCACATATCTGCAAGAATTCAGTTAAGAACTGAAAAAGATCTTCAGATGGAAGTCCATGAAACTTGCAATTCTGCTGCATTAGAGAAACTAATTGAGGTTTCAGCTCAAAATTGTTTGCTCCAATGGCAGGAATGGAGATCCTTCTTCCATGTAAATTGGAATTAGGTGCAGTAAAGTCACCAAGCATCCTCCTTGCATTATTATTATTTTCGGCTGCCATCTCCTCTTCCTGTTCGAAAATTTCTGAAAGGTTATCTCTGGATTGTTGTAATTTGGCTTCTCTTAATTTTTTCTTCAGAGTCCTTTCAGGTTCTGGATCCGCTTCAACAAGAGTGTTCTTGTCCTTGCTCCTGCTCATATGACAAAGAAGAGGGCACAGAGAAAATAATAATAATAATATGGATCCTTTATATCACAGTATAGAGGTCCTTGTGTTAGTAGAAGAAAAGAAGAAGAAAATCTGAACTCAGAGAGAGAGAGGGTTCGGATTTTTGGTGATGTGAGGAAGAGATGTTAGTAGATGAATAAATAAATAGAAGAAGATGAGGGAGAAGGATTTTCGAAAATAATTTTTGAAAAAGAGTTGTGATTTTCGAAAATAGTTTTGAAAAAGGTTAGTAGTTTTTCGAAAATTCAAATAAAAAAAATTATTAGTTAATTAAAAAGAAATTTTTGAAAAAGGGGGGAGATATTTTCAAAAATTAGAGAGAGAGAGAGTTAGTTAGGTAGTTTTGAAAAAGATAAGAAACAAACAAAAGGTTAGTTAGTTGGTTGAAACAAATTTTGAAAAGATAAGAAGTTAGGAGGTTAGAAAAGATATTTTGAAATCAAATTTTTGAAAAAGATAAGATAAGAAGATATTTTTGAAAAGATATGATAGAAATTAGTTTTTGAAAAAAATTTGATTTTTTAAAAATCACAATTAATGACTTGATTCACAAGAAATCACAAGATATGATTCTAGAACTCAAAGTTTGAATCTTTCTTAACAAGTAAGTAACAAACTTGAAATTTTTGAATCAAAACATTAATTGTTATTGTTATTTTCGAAAATTTTATATAAAAATAAGAAAAAGATTTTTGAAAAATATTTTTGAAATTTTTGAAAATAACTAAGAAATTTGAAAAAGATTTGATTTTTGAAAAAGATTTTAAAAAAGATAAGAATTTCAAATTGAAAATTTGATTTGACTCATAAGAAACAACTTGATTTTAAAAATTTTTGAAAAAGTCAATCCAAATTTTCGAATTTGATGAGTGATAAAGGGAAAGATATTTTTTTGATTTTTTTGAATTTTTATGATGAGAGAGAAAAACAAGAAAAATGATGCAATGCATGAAAGTCATGGATCAAAACAATGAATGCATGCAAGAATGCTATGAATGTCAAGATGAACACCAAGAACACTATGAATGTCAAGATGAACATCAAGAACACATTTTTGAAAAATTTTTAATGCAAAGAAAACATGCAAGACACCAAACTTAGAATTCTTTAATGCTTAGACACTAAGAATTCAAGAATGCATATGAAAAACAAGAAAAGACACAAAACATGAAATCATCAAGATCAAACAAGAAGACTTACCAAGAACAACTTGAAGATCATGATGAACACTATGAATGCATGAATTTTCGAAAAATGCAAGATGCATATGCAAGTGACACCAAACTTATGATATGACTCAAGACTCAAACAAGAAACACAAAAAATATTTTTGATTTTTATGATTTTCTAATTTTTTTGTATTTTTTTTTTTCGAAAATTATTATGAAAAAGAAAAATAAGGATTCCAAAATTTTTAATATGAATTCCAGGAATCTTGCATTCTTAGTCTAAAGCTTCAGTCCAGGAATTAGACATGGCTCACTAGCCAGCCAAGCTTTCAATGAAAGCTCCGGTCCAAAACACTAGACATGGCCAATGGCCAGCCAAGCTTTAGCATGTAAATCAGGAACAGTAGCAGGTGGATTAACAACAACTAGCTTGCTCTTGATAACAAATTACAAGCCTCAGTCCAAATGAATTTAGACATGGCTTTACAGCCAGCCAGGCTTAGCATGCTTCATGAAACACTAGAATTCATTCTTAAAAATTTTGAAGAAAAATATATTTTTGAAAACACATTTTTTTTTCGAAAACAAAGGAGAAATTTTTGAAAGATTTTTGAAAATTTTTTTTTTTGAAAAGAAAACAAAAAGAAAATTACCTAATCTGAGCAACAGGATGAACCGTCAGTTGTCCAAACTCGAACAATCCCCGGCAACGGCGCCAAAAACGTGGTGCGCAGAAATTGTGATTACACTTTAATTATGTAAAATTCATCGCTCTTTCTTTCCCTGGTAATGGCGCCAAGAACATGATGCCAATACCATGGTTCACAAATTCGCACAACTAACCAGCAAGTGCACTAGGTCGTCCAAGTAATACCTTACGTGAGTAAGGGTCGAATCCCACGGAGATTGTTGGTATGAAGCAAGCTATGGTCACCTTGCAAATCTCAGTCAGGTAGGGTTAAATGTGATTGGATTAGATAATTAAAAGATAAATAATAAAGGATAGAAATACTTATGTAATTCATTGGTGAGAATTTCAGATAAGCGAATAGAGATGCCTTCGTTCCTCTGAACCTCTGCTTTCCTGCTATCTTCATCCAATCAGTCTTACTCCTTTCCATGGCTGGCTTTATGTGATACATCACCATTGTCAACGCCTACTTTCGGTCTTCTCTCGGGAAAATGATCCAAATGCCCTGTCACGGCACGGCTAATCGTCTGGAGGCATCACCCTTGTCAATGGTTTCATCTTATCCTCTCAATGAAAATGATCAACGCACCCTGTCACGGCACGGCTATTCATCTGTCGGTTCTCGATCATGCTGGAATAGGATTTACTATCCTTTTGCGTCTGTCACTACGCCCGGCAATCGCGAGTTTGAAGCTCGTCACAGTCATTCAATCATTGAATCCTACTCGGAATACCACAGACAAGGTTTAAACCTTCCGGATTCTCTTGAATGCCACCATCATTCTAGCTTACACCACGAACATTTCGATTAAGAGATCTAAGAGATACTCATTCAGTCGAAGGTAGAACGGAAGTGGTTGTCAGGCCCACATTCATAGGGAATGATGATGATTGTCATGTTCATCACATTCAGGTTGAAGAGCAAATGAATATCTTAGAAGCGAAATAAGATGAGTCGAATAGAAAACAGTAGTACTTTGCATTAATCTTTGAGGAATAGCAGAGCTCCACACCTTAATCTATGGAGTGTAGAAACTCTACCGTTGAAAATACATAAGTGAATAGAGGGTAAGCATGGCCGAGTGGCCAGCCTCCCATGGAGGTCTAGAGATCTAAAAATGATCAAAAGATGTCTAATACAGTAGTAAAAGGTCCTATTTATAATAAACTAGCTACTAGGGTTTACAGAAGTAAGTAATTGATGCATAAATCCACTTCCGGGGCCCACTTGGTGTGTGCTTGGGCTGAGCTTGAGTGTTACACGTGTAGAGGTCATTCCTGGAGTTGAACACCAGTTTTGGTGCCAGTTTGGACGTTGAACTCCACTTTGCAGCTTGTTTCTGGCGCTGGACGCCAGAATTGGGCAGAGAGCTGGCGTTGAACGCCAGTTTGTGTCATCTAAAATTGGGAAAAGTATGGACTATTATATATTGCTGGAAAGCCCTGGATGTCTAATTTCCAATGCAATTCGAAGCGCGCCATTTTGAGTTCTGTAGCTCCAGAAAATCCATTTTGAGTGCAGGGAGGTCAGAATCCAACAGCATCAGCAGTCCTTCTTCAACCTCTGAATCTGATTTTTGCTCAAGTCCCTCAATTTCAGTCAGAAAATACCTGAAATCATAGAAAAACACACAAACTCATAGTAAAGTCCAGAAATGTGAATTTAACATAAAAACTAATGAAAACATCCCTAAAAGTAACTAGATTCTACTAAAAACATACTAAAAACAATGCCAAAAAGCGTATAAATTATCCGCTCCTCAGACACGTACGCGCACTGTACGCGTACGCGTCGGTGGCCGCACATGATATTTTAATAGAAAATGTGCCCAGCGATTTTGAGGAGCTGTGGGGCCCTATTTGCAACCAACTTTGGCGCCAAAATGCATTTAAAGGACCAAGGATTAAAGAGAATCAATACTTTTTACATACTTTACATACTTTCACACATTAGTTTAGTTTAGTTTAATTTTTGGAGGTAAAGTTAGTTTTAGAGAGAGAAGCTCTCACTTCTCTCTAGGATTAGAATTAGGATTATGTTTAGATCTAGATCTACTTCTTCTTCTTCTCTCTTAATTTTCCTCTTTCATCCTTAATTGTTCTCTTGTAATTGTAGCATTCTGCTTCTCTTGTAATTCCTTTGCATTGTTAGTTGTAGCTTATGAACTTTTTTTTGTAGATCTACATTTCTTCTTCAATGCAATTGGTAAGTTCTTTGTTGTTTCATAATTATTTTGATTTCCTATTGTTAACCTCTTGCTTTTGTAGTTAGATCTCTGAAGAACTGAAGATTGATGGTTTAGAAGTTATAGTAAACTCTCGTTGCAATTATAGTTACTAAACCAAGCAATCAACCTTTCTTACAAACGTTTTGGTTATCACAAGTAACAAAACCCTTTAAAATTGATAACTGAAGTATTCAAACCTCGGGTCGTCTTCTCAAGGAATTGCAAGGAGGTGTTCTTATTATTGGTTGTGAGTTTGTAAATTGGGGGTTTTTAATGTATAAGATAAAAAGCGAGAATAGTAAATGGCAAGAAAGTAAATTGTATTAATTTAAATAAATAATAAAACTCTTGGCAAGGTATAAGCACTGGAAGTCCTATCCTTATCAATTGTGATGAGAATTGGATTTTAATCCCACTTTGTTAACCTCTAACTATGAAGGTAAATCAAGTGGATTAATTAGCTTAATCCTCAGGTCCTAGTCAATTCCTATGGAAAGACTAGAGTTATTGGAGCAACTCCCAATTTCAACCACTGCTTTATTTGACAGCTCAAACGATACCAATTACTTAACCAAAGCCAAAAGGAAGAATTCTAAATTAAATTAAAAGCATTCATGTAAATAAAGCAAAGTAAAATTAAATATGAAAATACCTCGAATTGTATTAATAAAAGAAATCAAATCTAACATGAATATTCATAAATAAAAGGAACATTGAACCTGTTATTGAAGTTGTAAGTTGAAATAATAAAGTTGAAATCCTAATTCTAATCCTAATCCTAAGAGAGAGGAGAGAACCTCTCTCTCTAAAAACTACATCTAATCCTAAAATTGTGAATATGAAAGCTTATCTATGAATGGATTCATTTCTCTACTTTATAGCCTCTAATATGTGTTTTCTGGGCCGAGAACTGAGTCAGAAACAGCCCAGAATTCACTGGTTGCGAATTCAAACACGCTGATTTTTTGTCACTGCGACGTGTCTGCGTAGTGCACGCGTTCGCGTCACCTATCGTCAAAGCAACTATAGCATATTATATATCAAATCGAAGCTTCGGACGTTAGCTTTCCAACGCAACTAGAACCGCATCATTTGGATCTCTATAGCTCAAGTTATGACCGTTTGAGTGCAGAGAGGTCAGGCTAGACAGCTTTGCAGTTCCTTCAACTTCTTGTATTTCTTCCACTTTTGCATGCTTCCTTTCTATCCTCTAAGTCATTCCTGCCCTATAATCTCAGAAATCACTTAACACACATATCAAGGCATCTAATGGTGATAAGAGAGGATTAATATTAGCAAATATAAGGTCAAAGAAGCATATTTTCAATCATAGCACAAAATCAGGAAGGAATTGTAAAACCATGCAAATAGTATGAATAAGTGGGTAAAGAGTTGATAAAATCTACTCAATTGAGCACAAGATAAACCATAAAATAGTGGTTTATCAATCTCTCTTTAATTCTTGCAATTCATGTTGTTTACTTTTATTGCCTTCTATGTGTTTGTTAAAATGCTTCTTTTATTTATGAGTTTACTTTTCTATTGTTTTGCCTTTCTATTGTTAATCTCCTACTTTTGTAGTTGTAGATTCCTTTAATTCTTGCAATTTACTATGCTTTTCTTTTGTGCCTTCCAAGTGTTTGATGAAATGCTTGGTTGGACTTTAGTGTAGATTTTGTACCTCTTGGCTTTGGTAGAGTAATTAGTGATGCTTGAGTTATCTAATTCATTTGTTGATTGATAATTAGAAGTTGCTAATTGATTTGGATACCACTAAAGCTAGTCTTTTCCTTGGGAGTTGGCTAGGACTTGTGGAATCAAGTTGATTCATCCACTTGACTTTTCTCCATAGTTAGAGGTTAACTAAGTGGTAGCAATGGACAATTTGTGGTCACAATTGAAGAGGATAACTAGGATAGGACTTCTAGTTCTCATATCTAGCCAAGAGCTTTGTTAGTTGTTAGTTTATTTTCTTTGCCATTTATATTTCTTGTCTAAAATCTCAAAACCCCAAACATACTCCATAACCAATAACAAGAACACTTTATTGTAATTCCTAGGGAGAACGACCCGAGGTTCAATACTTCGGTTTATAAATTTAGGGGTTTGTACTAGTGACAAACAAATTTTTGTATGAAAGGACTATTGCTTGGTTTAGGAACTATATTACAACGAGCTTTCAATTGTGAATTCTAGAACAGACAAAAGTCTTCTCATCAATGGCCTATTCGGATGGTAGCTCCCACACTCCTGACATTTCATATTAGGGGAGTAAGCTCTTGACCGCTTCCCTTCACCATATTTCTTGAAGTCATCGTGTTCCCTACTAGTGTTTCCTCTATGAGTGTCCCTTGACGACGCTACCGTCTTTGTGTATTCCTCAACCACTCTTGCCTTTTTCACCAGATCGAAAAAAATCCGAATCTCCATAGGAGCCACAGCAGTCCTGATGTCGTCCTTCAAGCCCCTTTGATACTTGACACACTTTCAATTTTCATAGGTCTCCGGGTCACCCTGACACGCCCTAGAGAACCTATAAAGTTCTTCAAATTGGCTGGTGTAGTCTGCCACAGATAAGGAACCTTGCTTCAGCTACATAAGTTCCATCTCATTCACTTCCCTTGCCGACTTAGGAAAGTACTTCTTGTAGAAGGCTGTTCGGAATACATCCCAACGAACCTCGGCGTTTTGAAGTTAGAGCAAGCGGCATTCTGCCTGCCACCAATGCTGGGCCTCTTCTAGAAGCTAATAAGCAGCAAACTCCACGTATTGGTTGTTCGGGACATGCTGTGCTTGCAGTGCACGCTCCAAAGCTTGAAACCAGTTATCCGCTTCCGTGGGATTGGTCGATCTTCTGAAAGTCGGTGGGTGAACTTTCAGAAATGTAGCTAAGGTCATCGGAGCACCTCCCAAGTCATCTCCATTTCCGTCTCCATTACCCGCCGGTTGGCCTAACCTCTGTGTAGCTCGCATAGTCGCAGCAACATTCGTCTCCATGGTATTTGCAAGATTCGCCATTGCCGCCATGAACTCGGCATGGTTACCGGCCAGTTGCTCGTTTCTACTCTCTCTTCATGAACGTGTAAGACGTCGTCTGTGAGTAGCCATTAGAGTTCCTGTCTACACCAAAAAATCGATATCAAGGTGATCAGTCTCAATATCAAAAGCCTAGTACTTCCATTATCCCAAACAGGCACTCACAAATAAGCATGCTATACAATATCAAGTAGATAACCTAATAGCATCAAAGAAAATACACATAAAGTATACAACGAACCATAATTGGTCCATCCCTCAGGCTCACGAGGACGAACCGCTTTAATACTACTAAATGTAACACCCCAATTAACCTAGGCCTTACCTCTAGTCGTAAAGCAAAGGTTAACCAAAGGTTATGACAATTCTAAGGCTTATAAATATTTACATAGAAAGAAATAATATATTCTAGAAGCTTGATGAAGGATATAGTTTAAAAACAGGATTTGAAAAGCGCAAAAGGTACTAGCGAAGCTACAAACTTAAAGTGACTGAAGTAGGTACCATATAACAAAATATCATAGTATAATATCATAAGAATCTAGCCACGGCTCGCGGAGTTTAAGCCGGCTAGCCATATACAGACCATACATGAAACCAAACAGTAAAACGGCTTATGCAAGTATTGTTCTCTCAATACATGCCTCTAGGCTAAAACAAAATACAAAAGAGAGAGATGTTTAAACAAAATAAATCAAGAAGACTCCAAAAGGTATCCGGATCATCTGCTTCTGTAACCATCAAAGCAACTCACTGATGCACCACTATTTCATGGTACATTTTGTGCCTAATTGAGTGGATTTTTTTCCACTATTCTCACACTTATTTATAGAATTCACTTGATTTACATTTTCCTTCCTAATTTTGTGCAATGATTGAAAACATATTTTTTGGCCTTAAATTTGCTATGTTTAATTCCCTCTTATTACCATTCGATGCCTTGATATGTGTGTTAAGTGATTTTAGGGTTTATAGGGCAGGAATGGCTTAGAGGATGGAAAGGAAGCATGCAAAAGTGGAAGGAATACAAGAAATTGATGGAATTGCTAAGCTTTCCAGCCTGACCTCTTCGTACTTAACTGACCATAACTTGAGCTATAGAGATCCAAATGAGGCAGTTTTAGTTGCGTTGGAAAGCTAACATCCGGGGCTTCAAAATGATATATAATTTGCCATAGTTGACCTGACAATAGGCGACGCGCACATGTGCATCACGCGCACACGTGTATCTGTGAAAATTCAGCGTATTAGAATTCGCCCCCAGCGATTTCTGGGCTATTTTTGGCCCAGTTCTCGGCCCAAAAAAACACAAATTAGAAGCTGCCGAGAGGAGGAATGGAGGGAGAACTTTTATACACATAGTTTTAGGTTTTTAGATGTAGCTTTTAGAGAGAGAGGCTCTCTCCTCTCTCTAGGATTTAGGATTCCTAGTTTTATGCTTTTGAGTTGGATATTGACAAAGTTACTACCCTGTTGAAGTCTTTATCATTCTAGTTTGTTTTCTTTTTCCCTTACTCTTTTATATCCTTAATCTTTGTTCGGAGTTACAATTGGATTGTTTTTAGAATTTATTAATGCAAGAAGTATTTTTCCATTTAAATTTTATTATTTGTTTAATTGCTTCCAATTGATTTTAATTACCATGTTCTCTTTTCACTTCTCTTATAAGTTTACGAAAATGGTATTCATGTTGACAGAGTAGACTCCCAACTTGACTTGGGAGTTGATTAATAGGAGACCCTTGAGTTGGAATACTTAAGAATTAATTGGTAATTGGAAGTTGTTGGCTAGCTCTCTAGTTACTAACGCTAATCCTTTCTAAGGAAGAGGATTAGGACTTGTGAATAGAAGTTGGCTTAACCACTTGACTTTTCTTTATTCAGTAAGGGTTAACTAAGTGGAAACAACATTCAATTATTATTAATCTTGGAAAAACCAACAAGGATAGAACTTCCGATTAATCTTCTCCTAGTCAAGGCTTTTTATTGTTGCTATTTTATTTTCTCTGCAATTTACTTTCCCTGTTTCCTATCCAAAACCCCAAAAGATACAATTTCATAACCAATTCTAAGCACACCTCCCTGCAATTTCTTGAGAGATGACCCGAGGTTTAAATAATTTGGTTATCAATTTTACTAGGGGTTTGTTACTTGTGACAAACAAATTTTTGTATGAAAGGATTATTGTTGGTTTAGAAACTATACTTGCAACGAGAACTTATTTGTGAATTCTTTATCATCAAAAATCCGTTCATCAAAATGGCGCCGTTGCCGAGGAATTGCAAACGTGTGCCTTATTATTGGTTATTGTAAATATTTGCTTTTTACTTGTTTGCTAGTTTTTGTTAGTTTGGGAATTAGTTGCTTATTTTTACTAGTTTTTGTTTTTATTTTCTTTAGCTACTATGAACTCTCACCCTTTTGGCTATGAGTTTAGTTCAAATTATGTTGCAGAGAATGGAAGCTATAATGAGAACAGGCATCAAGGTTGGAACAATCAAAGATGGGAGGAGCCACAAGGATTTGATCAATCCTCTTGGCAACAACCCCCTCCAATGCGCTATAACCAACAACCATTCCATGATGCATACCAAGACAATAGTTATAGTGGACCCTTTCGTGACAACCATCCTCCACCAAATTACTATGGTCAAGAGCCATTCCAGGGTGCGTACCAAGACGATGGATATGGTGGACCCCCTTGTAGTTACCAACAAGCCCCACCATATGCTTATGAACCTCCCCATCAACATAGCTTTGAACCACCATACTCACAAACCACTTACCACCAAACACTCCCATATGACCCTAATCCTTACCCACCATACCAAGAGCCTTATGAGCCATACTTAGAACCACCCCAATCCCAACACAATTACTCCCAGGATCCACTACCTCAATATATGCCATCTCCATATCCTTATCAAGAAGAACCACCTCCGTATTATGAGCCCTTTCTCCTAACAAATGAACCCTCCTATCCACTCCAACCTCCATTGGATAACAACACTCTTAGTGTCATTCACCAAAGACAAAAGACCATGGAGGACATACTTAACTCTATCTTAAACGGTCTGACCTCTGCTTTACAAGCTCTTGCCTCACAGATTGGATCATTGAATACCCCCAACAATCAACCCTCAAGCTCTAGTGCACCTCCTTTTCAACCATATAATGATCTCTCCATCCCATCACCGCCCTCCATGGAAGAGCACCCACATATATCAATCCAAGAGCAACACGATCCCAATTATGCTAGTGACATGGAATAAGAGAGAAGGGATCGTCTTCGCGAATTCATACTTCATAAGAAGCTAGAGAAGGCCTTAAAGATGGAGGTAGAAGAGACCCTTGAAGATGAAGGAGTGGTTGAAAAATTAGTGAAGGAAGACATCAAGGAGGAGTCTAATTTTGTATTAGAGCAAGTGGAGAAAGCCGAAATTATCACAGAAGAGGAAGTGGTTGAAGACTTAGGAGAGGTGGAACCTCCATGGGAAAGTCCAGTCTTAGAGCCTCCTTCCAAGGTGTTTTATGTCGATGTTGAGGAGGGTGTACAACCTCCAAGGCATATCATGGTTGAAGACTTTGCAGAGGTTGATCAAGAGATAGAGATTAAAGAAGAAGAAGCACTGCCTCCCATGCCTTTGGTAGGCAATGAAGAAGAGAGCTTGTTGGAAGAAAGCTTGTTGGAAGAAAGCTACCAAGAGGAAGAGGTTGAAATTGAAGAAGCTTGCAAAGAGGTGGAAGAATTCAAAGAAGAGCACAAGGGAGTGGAGCCTGCAAGATCATTAGAAACACCTCTCCCGAAGCCATTACCGTCCAATACAACATTTAAGTGGGTAAAATTCTTATCATTGACCTTTACTTTCCCACTTGAATATGGTTTACCTGAGACAGATGGTCAGCTTAGAGTTCTTTGTGGCTTTAAGAGTAAGAGGGAGATGATTAGTAGTTAGCAACACAATCCTAGGTTCGTTGTGGTTGAAAGCTCAAGGCCTGATTGCAAGGGTTGGTATAATTCTCAACTGATTGGGTCTAAGAGGATGTTTGGACGCTTCAATGAGAATTCTAAAGCTGAACCACCCGATTGGAACAATGCTGATCAACTCACAAACGGGTGTAGAATCAAGATTTGGGATCCGGGAATATATGAGGATCAATTTTCGGAGCTCAAAGCTTGTGAAGCACTCCATCAAATCTTGAGGAATTTACCTGGTATTGATAGAGCTTATTGGAAGTCTAAGCATTGGTGGAAGTTTCAAGACGAGTTCAAGCACAAGCCACCATGACAAGGAGCTCACCAAATGTCCAACTTAAGGACTTTAACTAAAAGTGTTAGGTGGGAGACAACCCACCATGGTATGATTGTTCCTTTTTATTCCTAGTTTTATTTTATTTTTCACAAGTTTTTCATTCATAATTTCTGCATATTCATCTCCATGCTACATTCTGCATTCTGCATAAAAAATAAAAAAAAAGAGAAAAAAATAAAAAAATATATAAATAAATAAGGGGACAAAATTACCCCAATGCTAAGTTTAATAAAAGATCAATGAATAGGTGGTGAAATTGAAGAAAAAATTTGGTACATGAGTATGTGATACAAAAGTGGGAATTATGGGTAGCTAGGCATGAATTTAGAGTTACATAGAGTGTGTGTGTTAGGTGAGAGCTTAGGTTAGTCAAAGATTCATATTATAGCTCATGTGGCCATACATATATCCTCACCCTTACCTTAGCCCCATTACAACCCTGAAAAGACCTCATGATGTTTGCATTGGTATACTAAATATTTTTTGATTGGTTAGATGAAGAACAATGTTTTAGAAAACATGATTAGAGAAGATTAGAGTGATCAACCCTAGACACTTGAGAGACTAGAGTGCATATACACTACCATGGAGGGTTCAATGCTTGATTCTATGTTCCTTGCTTTCATGAGCTATCTTCTTACAGGTTTACTTGTCTTTACTGTATGATTTGAATTAGTGGAATCTGATTTATGTTTGTCTTGGAGGACTTACTTACTTTTAACCAAATAGATAGAAACATCTTAGCATATAGTTGTATTCGCATACTTAGGTGCATTTCATGGGTCTTACTTTTCCCCATTCATTCTTTCTATCTCCTTGAGCTTAGCATGAGGACATGCTAATGTTTAAGTGTGGGGAGATTTGATGCACCACTATTTCGTGGTACATTTTGTGCTTAATTGAGTGGATTTTTTTCCACTATTTTCACACTTATTTATAGAATTCACATGATTTACATTTTCCTTCCTAATTTTGTGCTATGACTGAAAATATATTTTTTTGGCCTTAAATTTGCTATGTTTAATCCCCTCTTATTATCATTCGATGCCTTGATATGTGTGTTAAGTGATTTTAGGGTTTATAGGATAGGAATGGCTTAGAGGATGGAAAGGAAGCATGCAAAAGTGGAAGAAATACAAGAAATTGAAGGAATTGCTAAACTGTCCAGCCTGACCTCTTCGTACTTAACTGACCATAACTTGAGCTATAGAGGTCCAAATGAGGCGGTTCTAGATGCGTTGGAAAGCTAACATCTGGAGGATTCAAAATGATATATAATGTGCTATAGTTTTCCTTAAGATAGGCAACGCGCATGCGTGCATCACGCGCACGCGTGCATCTGCGAAAATTCAGCGTATCAGAATTCACCCCCAGCGATTTCTGGGCTATTTTTGGCCCAGTTCTCGCCCCAGAAAACACAGATTAGAGGCTGAAGAGTGGAAGAATGGAGGGAGAACTTTCATACACATAATTTTAGGTTTTTAGATGTAGCTTTTAGAGAGAGAGGCTTTCTCCTCTCTCTAGGAATTAGGATTCCTAGTTTTATGCTTTTGAGTTGGATATTGACAGAGTTACTACCCTGTTGAAGTCTTTATCATTCTAGTTTGTTTTCTTTTTCCCTTACTCTTTCATATCCTTAATCTTTGTTCAGAGTTACAATTGGATTGTTTTTAGAATTTATTAATGCAAGAAGTATTTTTCTATTTAAATTTTATTATTTGTTTAATTGCTTCCAATTGATTTTAATTACCATGTTCCCTTTTCACTTCTCTTATAAGTTTACGAAAATGGTATTCATGTTAACAGAGTAGACTCCTAACTTGACTTGGGAGTTGTTAACAATAGACCCTTGAGTTGGAATACTCAAGAATTAATTGGTAATTGGAAGTTGTTGGCTAGCTCTCTAGTTACTAACGCTAATCCTTCCCAAGGGAGAGGATTAGGACTTGTGAATAGAAGTTGGCTTAACCACTTGACTTTCCTTTATTCAGTAAGGGTTAACTAAGTGGAAACAACAATCAATTATTATTAATCTTGGGAAAACTAATAAGGATAGAACTTCTGATTAATCTTCTCCTAGTCAAGGCTTTTTATTGTTGCTATTTTATTTTCTCTGTAATTTACCTTCCCTGTTTCCTATCCAAAACCCCAAAAGATACAATTTCATAACCAATTCTAAGCACACCTCCCTGCAATTCCTTGAGAGACGACCCGAGGTTTAAATACTTCGGTTATCAATTTTATTAGGTGTTTGTTCCTTGTGACAAACAAATTTTTGTATGAAAAGATTATTGTTGGTTTAGAAACTATACTTGTAACGAGAACTTATTTGTGAATTCTTTACCATCAAAAATCCGTTCATCACTCACCGAGTTGGGTTGCGACCTGCATCTGAAAAATAACAACAAAGTATAGAATGAGAACCGGAGGTTCTCAGTATGGTAACAGTGCCCAATGATGTAAGATGTAAGGC
This sequence comes from Arachis hypogaea, assembly GCF_003086295.3. Taxonomy (NCBI): domain Eukaryota; kingdom Viridiplantae; phylum Streptophyta; class Magnoliopsida; order Fabales; family Fabaceae; genus Arachis; species Arachis hypogaea. The sequence continues at coordinate 90,716,005 of NC_092053.1, forward strand.
TCCGGAACGCCGAAGGCAATCCTAGAACTTCACATCACATACGGATATTCAAGCTTAGAACAAAATAAATAAATATATAAATAACTTAAACCATAAACCAGGTTATCTAAACTTAGGGAAAATTCTAACTAATGCTAATCACACCGCTGTATCCCACAGCCTTCGCCAACCTAACCTCCGTGCGATCCCATCGCCACCACCTACCTAACCTCCTCCGCACCAGACAAACACAGATAAATGCAAACAAGTAAAGCACAGATAGTATTCATTTACAGCAAGTAATTCAAGAAGCAAGTAGGCATGTTATACAATTAGGCAAGCTCAAGTAAACAAAGCAAGCAAGCATATAGAAGATGCATATGATGAATGTCTGTCCTAATGGTTGTGATATCACATGTCGATTAGTCTCTCCATTGCGCATAAGGAGGAAAATTCCGAGGGATGAGTGCCCTACCACCTTCTCCTTTCAGAGAAAAATATTCCGAGGGAGTGTGCCATACCACCTTCCTCTAGTTGCCGCATGATTCCGTGGGTTAGTGCCCTACCACCTTGCAATCAGAGAGAATTCGCATTTTCAGGAGGAATAATTCCGAGGGATAAGTGCCCTACCACCTTTTCCTTTCAGAGGGAAACATTCCAAGGGAGCGTGCCCTACCACCTTCCTCTGGTTGCGAGAAATACGAGTGAGAAGTCCAGCTTCAACTCTCACATCCGAACGTAGGCAGGAGACTGCCACAGTCCCTACGATGGAGAACAATGCATATCATAATCACATATTCAATCTCAGAGGCCACTGCTCATAGCACCCTTCCACTCATACTCATCACAACCATTCTCAATTCACAACTTCCTATTCCGAACTCACTAGTTTGTCACTTTCTCAATTCATATACCATTTTTCTTTCGCACTCCACCAAACCCAGCCTCAGTACACCAGAAACCTAAACCTCCATTCTCTAACTTTTCAAAATAACATCACTAAATCCCTTAAGTTCTCTCCCATATTTTCATACCCAAAAAAATCATGTCCAATAGTCTTAAAATGGTGTTATAGAAGCTTACAATCTTGTTGGGAAGGTGAAACATTTGAAAACAAGTTTTAAATTTAAGAAACAGAGTATGTGGGTGCGCACGCCCAGGAATTTTCAAAACGTGTGCGTATGCACAGGGGTGTGCGTACGCACAGGTACCAAAATTCACAATATCTGTTCACTTGCACAACCTGTGCTAGCGCCCCCAACAAACTGACCTTCCCAACGTATGCGTGCACACAAGGCTATGCATATGCACAGGTTGTAAAACTTCCTTAGTGTGTGCGTGCACACAAGGCTGTGCGTATGCACATACTAGAAATCATAAAATTCTGTAACTCTGCAGAATTTCCAGATTCCGACATCAATCTTTGAATGATCATAACTTCCTCTACAAAAATCCAAATTTTACAAACCTTATATCAAATCGAAGGGTTTTCAATAATCTTTATTTTTAAACTGAATTCAACAAATTTTGAAAACTGAGGCAAAAGTTATGATCAGACAAATTCACCGAAAATCCATTTTTAACCAAAAGTTCACAAATTCCAACTCTTCCCAATTTCACAACTCAAACCAACCAAAACCAAATAAAACCATTCCAAACTCCATTTTTCATCAACATCTAACCTTTATATCATATTACACCTTTCGTACCATCTATTGCATCACACTTTCTCATTCTCAATCTCAACATCAATCATATAGTACTAAAAATCAACCCTCTACCAACACTTTCGTTAATCCTAAATCTATCAATATCAATTATCATAACCAATATTATTTCATCTTAATCTATATATTCCATACCTAAAATTACTCAACCATTACACCACATATTACCACCAATCCATAATTTAGCAACACATAACATCATCAATTCCATATACCAAATTCTACTTGTAAACTCAAATCTCAACAATTTACATCACAAACTATCATCCCACCATACTCTATCAACATCAATAAACCCCATCAACCATTAACAATCCTCAACAATCATCATCTCCCAATTCCCATATCATACATCAACATCATCAATAATCATCAACAATACCAACAACTCTCAACTACCATAACAAATAATAATATTTAATATCTCAATTTATCAACTCCTTAAACACTCATCTCCAATTACCAACAACATAATATTCCTCATTACTCATCAACCACATCAACAACCCTCATCAACAATAATATTTCACAACATTCATCATCAAAATTTCTCAACAACAACAACCATTCATAATTAACATCAAATCACATATAATTATTCATACATCAACCATATCCAATCCTATCTTAGGGTCAATTAGCCTAAGTTTCCAAAAACATTACATATTACATAAAGAAAACCGAAACCATACTTTGGCCGATTCCTAAATGCACTAAACACCAAAACGAAGCCACCAAGCTTGATCCAAGGCCTCCACCAACTCCAACAAACACCAAAACTCAATCTAACATCATATACATATATCAAGATCAAAACCTAAGATAAATAAAATAACTAAACACAAGGAATTAGTAAAACCTTACCTTACTCAACGAGATTAGGGGTAAATCTAACAATTATTCGCTACTAGAGATCACCTAAACAAGCAAAACTACAAAACTTGCTCAAAAACCAAACCTAAAATGTGCAGAAACTTAGGGCATGAAACTGGGGACTGAGATGCGAGCTCTTACTAGATTTCTTTAGATAGAAAGGAAGAGCTCATCAAGAGCTTCGCGTGGCCACAAACGGCTCGTCAATCGGAGCTCAGGATCAAAGTTATGGCTCCTAGAAGGTGGAGGTGAATAGTAACACCACCCCTTCTCTTCTCTTCTCTCAAAACCGCGTGGCTCTCTCTCTTTTGGGCTGGAAATGAGCACAAAGCTCATTTAATGAGCTTATATATGTTGGACCTTGGGCCCAACTTGGGCCCGGTCCAACCCGTTAGCGTTTTTAGCCCGTTCGGCCCAACTTTGGGCCAAACCTTTAACACTAACACCCAGTTTTCCATTTCTAATATTTTTCTAAGGTTTTTGACTGTTTTCACTTTTTCTTGTATAGTACCGGACAGACTTAAACTGGTTCGACCGGTTCAATTGTCGGTTGGCTGTTTTTCACGATTTTTCGTAGAAAACACATTTTCTGACTCAGAAAGACCTACTGAGTTCAAAAATCATATTTAAATCTCCAAATTCTCATTCTAACTTTTTGGAACTTAATTTGGGTATTTAAATTATTTTATTCATGAAAATTCTGGTTCTTACATTCAACGTTGGGCTTGGTCCTTCTTGGGCGTTGAACTTTAGATGTGGACGTTCAACGCCAGTTATGGGCAGCGATCTAGAAGAGAAATATGGACTATTACATATTGATGGAAAATTCTGGAAGTTAGCTTTCTAACGCCATTGAGCACGTGTTAATTGGACTCTTGTAGCTCATGATATGCTCATTGGAATGCACGGAAGTCAGGATTTGACAACATCTACTATCCTTTCTTTGTCTCTGAACAAGACTTTGCCAATCTTGCTAATTTCACCCAAAATTTTTCTAAAATCATAGGAAAAATACAAAAGCTCAAAGTAACATCCAAATATGAATTTTTGCACTAAAACATACTGAACTAAATAAAATATAAACAAAATATAAAGAAAACACTAAGAAAATGCAATGAAAAAACGCATGAGATATCCACTTATCACAACACCAAACTTAAACTGTTGCTTGTCCTCAAGCAACCTAAAACAAGTAAGGACTAAAGAAGAGAAAAATACATAAGGTTTTAGAATTGTCAATGAGGCACAGTTCCAATTATTGAATGGGGCTATTCACTCCTTACTTCTGAATAGATTTGGCATCTCATCTTCTTTGAAGCTCAGAACATTGGCATCCTTTGGAACTAAAATCTGGATGATATTATTGATTCTCTTCTTTTAGTTTTTCTTGATTCTTGAACACAGCTTCTTTTTTGTGCTTTGCACCTTTGAGCCTAGCTGTGACCCTAAGCGTTTTGTTTTCAAGTATTACCACCGGATACATAAACACCACAAGCACTTAACTGGGGGAACCCTTTGGATTCGAATTTAGCTTTGCTTAAATTCCCAGACAGTGGTGCTCAGAGTTCTTAAGCATACTCTTTTGCATTGGATCACGACTTTAAATGCTTAGTCTCAAACTTTTTACTTGACAACTTCACATCACAAGCATATAGTTAGGGATAGCAACTCATTTGATCTTTTTAGGCCAATTTTGACCCTCCTAACTATTGATGCTCAAAGCCTTGGACCATTTTCTTGGTTTTTTTCTTTTTATTTCTTTTTACTATTATTTTTTTGCTGTTTTTTTTTGCTTCAAGAATTAATCTTTTTTATTTTTCAGAGAATCAATAATACTTGTCTAAATTCACTGTTCTTCAAGAGTCAAAATTCTCAATTTTAACATCAATTATGCATAGTTAATTCATACATTCAGAAAATAAAGATAAGGCCACCACTTTAAAATAAGTAGAACAACATGTAATAGAACTCAAAACCTTTTATATTTTACTGCTTCTTAATTAAAATTTTATTTAAGTTCAATGGGAGATACGTGAAACATCTTAAAATTTAACTAACAGAAATATAAATTAACTACTAAACTAGAAAGTGGGAAATCCTAATAGTAATCATGTAATTTAGAATTGAAAAACAGGAAATAAAGCACTAAAATAGGGATAGGACAGGTAAGATGAAACTCAACCACCTTAATCATGGTGGTTGCTGCCTTCTCCGGAAGACATTTTCTGGCGCTTCAACTCTTCTAATTCTCGTCCCTGCCTCTCTTGTCCTTCGGCCAGCTTGCGAAGAATTTGAAACTTGTCTTTTTGCTCCTCTTTTAGTTAGTCCATGGTGGCTCTCAACTGTTCAATAGATGCTTCCAGTTGAGTCCAATATTTGCTTGGAAGGAAGCTTTATTCTTGAGGCCGCTCAGGTATCTTCCTCTTAGGACGAGAGACTGGCCTCTGAATCTTGGCTTGCGCTGGTTCTCTTGTGTGCTCCATGCTCTCCTTGGTGATTGGGTCTTCTACTACAATGAATATGTCTCTGTCAATCAGAATTCTTGCCTCGTCACATAAGCGAGAGATGAGGTGTGGAAAAGCCAGTCTGGATTGAGTTGAGGTCTTGGCTGTAATTTTGTACATCTCACAACGCGTCAGTTGATGAACTTTCACTTCATTGCCAATCATGATGCAGTGGATCATCACAGCCCACCTCACGGTGACCTCAGAGCGGTTGCTAGTGGGGAGGATAGAGCACCCAATAAAATCCAGCCAGCCCCAAGCAACTGGCTTAAGATCCATCCTCCTCAGTTGGATTAGTTGCCCCTTTTTGTCAGTTTTTCACTGTGTCCCAGTGAGACAAATGTCCTTTAGGACTTGGTCTAGCCTTGGATAAGCATATATTCTCCTATTAAAGGAGTTAGGGTCGTCCTTTAGTGGGCGTAATTTGAAAATTTCCCTCACTTTATCCAGATCGAAATGCAGGGTCTTGCCTCAGACCATGGTGCGCCATAGGTTGAATTCTGGTCCCTCTTTTTTTTTGTTTGTTTGTCATCCATAAATTCGCATAAAACTCTCGGACTTTTAGAATTCCAGCTTTAGTTGCTAGGTTGGCTAGAATTTCCCAACCCATCATTCGAATCTGCTCTTGAATTTTCGGGTATTCGTCATCCTTCAGTTTGAACTTGACTTCTGGAATTATTGCCTTCTTGTATACTACATTATAGTAGTGTTCCTCAAGAAACTTAGAATAAAACCTGTAAGGCTTATCGGTGACTGTTGAGGGAATGCTTTCTTTCTTGCTTCTTGAGGTAGATCATCCACCCTTTGGTGCCATGGAATGTGAAAAAGTGAAAGAGCAGAGCGTCCTCAACACCAAACTTAAGAGGTTTGCTCGTTCTGAGCAAAAAGAGAAGAAAATAGAGAGAGAAAAAGCAGAGAGTGCGTATGCTAGATGAATGAGAGCGTGATAGAGGGAAAGAGGGCCGAAGGGGTATTAATAGGGAGGAAGGGAGGTTGATTTCGAAATTGAATTTTAGAAAGGGATGAGATAAGATGACAAATATTGAAATTTATGGTATAAGATAAGACCAAAGATAAAGAAGATATGAGTGAAAAGATATAGTTTTGCCAAGACATGGGTTGTCAAGTTATAAAAGATTTGAAAAATATTGGATAAAAAGAAAAGATGGTTATTGAAAAGATTTAAAATGAGGAGATATGGAGGAAAAAGATATGATATGATATGATATGGTTTTGAAAAGATAAGATTGGAAAAGATTTTGTTAAAAAAGATTTGAATTGAAGAGGTTTAAATTTTAAAATGTAAGTTGAAAAGGATATGAAATGGAAAGATTTGTTTAGAAAAGATAAGGTTGGAAAAGATTTGGTTTGGAAAGTCAACTCTTTATCGCTGCTTTGAATTTCGATTTCTTACCCTCCTCCTTCTGGGCGTTCAACACCCAGATCTGGCGTTCAACGCCAGTTGGGGGTCAAAATTTTTTTTGAACTTTTTAATGGGGTGTTGAACGCCCTATAGAGGTCAAAAACTTGGCCTAGATACCCTTCTATAGGCATTGAACGCCCATCTCCCCTCCCCTTCTGGCGTTCAATGCCAGGAAAAGGGTGTCTCCAGGGTGATCTGTTTTCCATCCTATGCGTACCTTTTCCTATTCTAAGTACTACACATGATCACAAACGTTAAAAAGTAAGGAAAAAATATGAAAATTAATGAAAACTAGAAAAAATATGAACTCAAACTAAAATAAACGAAGGAAATGAAGAATACTATACATATGGCTGGGTTGCCTCCCAACAAGCACTTCTTTATTGTTAGTAGCTGGACAATGTTGTTGTCATGTAAGCAGGAGGGTGGAATCCTCTTGCTCAATTGGATTCACTAGATAGTGTTTGACACGTTTGCCATTGACGGTGAATCTTTTATCAGAATACTGGCTCTGAAGTTCTATATGACCATAGGGCAACACTCTAGTGACCACAAAAAGTCCTATCCATCGTGACTTAAGTTTTCCAGGTAATAACTTGAGCTTGGAGTTAAAGAGTAGAACCTGTTGGCCAGACTGGAAGTCTCTGGAAGATATCCTCCTATCATGCCATTTCTAGGATCTTTCCTTGTAGAACATAACATTCTCAAAAGCATCATGTCGGAATTCATCCAACTCGTTTAATTGGAGCAACCTCTTTTTTTCTGCAGCCTTGGGATCAAAGTTGAGGAACCTTGTTGTCCAGTATGCTCTGTGCTCCAATTCTATGGGTAGGTGGCATACTTTACCATAGACCATCTGATAGGGGGACATCCCGATGGGAGTTTTGAATGCAGTTCGGTATGCCCAGAGAGCATCATCAAGTTTCTTTTCCCAATCTCTTCTGGAGGTGCTCACTGTCCTCTCCAGAATTCGTTTGAGCTCCCTATTGAAGACTTCAGCTTGTCCATTAGTCTGTGGATGGTAGGGGTTTCCACTCTATGACGAACGCCATATCTTTGTAAGATGGAGTCAAGTTTTCTGTTACAGAAGTGGGTGCCTCCGTCATTGATCAGTATTCATGGGACACTGAACCTGCAGAAGATGTACTTTTGGAGGAATTTCAACACCACGCCAGTGTCATTAGTGGGTGACGCGATTGCCTCAACCCATTTAAACACATAGTCCACCGCCACCAGGATGAATGTATTTAAATAAGAGGGTGGAAAGGGTCCCATGAAGTCTATTCCCTATACATCAAATAGCTCAATTTCTAGAATTCCTTGTTGTGGCATTTTGTGAATATGAGGGAGATTTCCAGCTTGTTGGCACTTGTCACAATTGCAGACAACCTCTCGGGAGTCCTAAAAGAGTGTTGGCCAGTTGAATTCGCTCTGAAGGACCTTGGTAGCTGTTCGCTCTCCTCCAAAATGTCCTCTATATTCAGAGCGATGACATTGCCAAAGAATCTGCCGGGTTTCTTCCTCGGAAACAAAACATCGATTATACTATCCGAGCATCTCTTACAGATATAAGGCTCATCCCACAAGTAGTACTTAGCATCATGCAGAAGTTTTCAAACTTGCTGTCTGCTATACTCCTTAGGGATGAACTTCATGGCCTTATAATTCGCAATATCTGCAAACCATGGTGCTCTTTGGACAGGGAAAAGCTGCTCATCATGGAAGGTCTCGGACACCTCTGTAATGGGGAGGGGTGTCCCTGCTATAGGTTTAATTTGGGATAAATGATCTGCAACCTGTTTTCTGATCCCTTTCTGTCCATGATCTCGATGTCAAATTCTTGAAGAAGCAGCACCCATCTAATTAACCTTGGTTTAGAATCCTGCTTGGTCAGGAGGTATTTGAGAGCAGCATGGTCAGTGTAAACAATAACCTTTGAACCAATCAAATAAGATCTGAACTTATCAATTGCATAGACAACTGCTAGTAGTTCCTTCTTGTTGGTGGTATATGACGATGAGAATTATTGCCAGTTTAGAATCAAACAAGGACAAAAATCACTTCGTTGGTAGCATAGTTCAAACCAACAATAAATTTTCGAGATCAAATAATAAATTCAATATAAAATAACCGAGAGTTATTAAACCTTGAGTCATCTTCCCTAGGAGTTGCAATGAAATGTACACTTATTGGCTATGGGAGAGAGCATGGAGAATTGGGAATGAAAGCAAGAGAGCAAGAAATGTAAATAGCAAGGGAGCAATAAACATGCAAGGAAAGTAAATGGAAAGCCATTAAAAGCAATGAAAATGGAAATTGAAAGCTAACAAGGACTCTTGGCAAGAAGTGGGTAGTCTAGGTTTTCTATCCTAGTTATGGACCACAAACATGGCAATTGTGTGGAATCAATTCAAATTAGTCAATCCTCCTTGAGAATTAGTCAAAAGCATAATTGATCTCAATCCATAAGTCCTAGTCAACTCACTCACTAATTATTTAGTGAAAGACTAGCGTCAATGGAAACCAAACTAATTAACTATTCTCACATAATGCGAAATGGACATCCATAACTCAATTCCATCAAAACATCCAATTTCTCAACCAAGAGTGTGAAAACTAAACATGCAAGAAATTAAACATCAAAGCAATAAAATTCAAAGCAATTAAATGCAAGGAAAGGAAACTTCAAATGCAAGAAACCTCTTGGAAAGTAATTGAGGACTAAGGCTACCTATCCTAGACATTGACCACCAATACATGATAATTATGAAGAGTTAATCCTACTTAGTCAACCTTACATCGAAGATAAGTCAAATAGACATAGTTAATTTCAATCCCTAAGTCCTATGTCAACACTAATGGGTCACATAGAGTCAAGGGAGACTAAATTAACTAACTACTCTAATATATCAAGCAAAAATGGACATCAATGACTCAAGGATCACCAAAGTCAACAATTCCAAGCCAAGAGTGAAGAAAAGCTATGTAAAAACTAAGCCAAGCATTTTATCAAACACTTAGTGTGCATGAGAAAAAAATAATATTAAATTATATTAAAAATAAAATCTAAAATACCAAAATCAAGAGAATGACAATAACAATTAAAGAGAGCAATAAATGACATGGAAACATAAAATTGCATTAATTGGAATTAAAATAACAAAAGTGTTCATAACATGAAAAATGCCATAAAAGAGAAAATAACAAAAGAGATGAAGAAGATAAAGAAGCAATAACAATAAATGACAAGAAAAAATAAATAGAAACAAGAATTGAAAGTAGAAATTACAAGAAATTAAACTAAAAAACCCTAATTCTAGAGAGAGGGGAGAGCTTCTCTCTCTAGAAAACTAAGCAAAAACATGTAAAAACCCTTCATCCCTCTTTAATTTGGCTTGAAATAGATTCAGAAATGACTTGGATTGGGTTTTGGGGGCCTAAAAATCGCCCCCAGCGGTTTGCAATTAATGAGCTCACGTGCCAGGACCTATGCGGACGCACATATGTGTGTGTCCGTAAACTTGTTATTTTCTGACTTGTGAGTACGCACAAATTGTGTGCGTCTGCACACATAGACTTATGTCCACTATAGCAAATTATATATTAATTTGAAGCCCCAGACGTTAGTTTTCCGATGCCACTGGAACCGCCTCATTTGGACCTTTGTAGCTCAAGTTATAATCAATTTAGTATCGAGAGGTCAGCATTGGCAGCTTTACAAATCCTTCATTTCTTGAATTCTCCCATTTTGCATGCTTTCTTTCCACTTCTTCAATTCATACTTGCCTTGTAAACCTGAAATTACTCAACAAAACATCAAGGCATCAAATGGAATTAAAGTGAATAAAATTTAGCAATTATAAAGCTTAAAAAGCATATTTTTACTTTCAAGTACAATTTAGGGAGAAATGATGAAACTATACTATTTCAATGGATAAATGCAAGAAAAGTCAATGAAATCCACCCAAATAGAGCAAATAAATACCATAAAATGTGGATTCATCACATCCCCACACTTAAACAATAGCATGTCCTCATACTATACCAAAGGAAGAGAAGAAGGGGAATCAACAATTATTCAATGTAACTATCTATATGCAATCTATCTATATGTATGTAACTATACTATCTAACTATCTATATGTATTTAATTAGTCCAAATAAGTCAATTTCTAAGAAAGCATCTATAGACAACCAAGGGCTAAAACAATTATAACCAAATCCTATTCACAATTGAATTGAGTCATATAAAAGAATTTAAGCAAACTTGCAAGATAAGCAATAATTATAAGTGAAAATATGGAATTGAGTAGTGGAACCCTTACCGGATATGTGTATGCATTCTAGTCACTCAAGTGTCTAGGGTCAATTCACTTAATTCTCTTCTAATCATGCTTTCTAAAGTTTGTTTTTCACCTAACCAATCAACACAAATTTAATGTACATATACAAAAATCATGAGGTCTTTTCAAGGTTGTAATGGGGCTAATGGCAAAGGTAAGGATATATATATGGCTAGGTGAGCTTGCATTTGAATCTTTGATTAGCCTAAATTATCACCTAACACACACACAACCTATAAACTTCTAATATCAAACTTAGCTACCTAAAATCTCATTTTTACATATACACACACTCATGTATCAAATTCAATCACATATGCATTGATTTTTATTGAATTTCATATTGGGGGTAATTTTGTCTCATTTTCATTATTTCCTTTCTTTTCTTTTTCTTTTCCCTTTTTTTTAAGAACATAATATATATACCAACTCATCAATGCATATGGTTTCTATAATATTACATGAGCATGTACCCAAATTTTTGACATTTTTCAATAAGCATAAAATATATTTTCATCACCTAAAGTTTCCACATTTTTCCCACACTTAAACATTACACACTCTCACTAACTTAAGCTACTCAAAGATTCAAATAAGGGACACTTCATTGTTTTTCGCTTAAGCTTAATGATGTGGCAAAATAAAGAACAAAAAGGGGCATTCATAGGCTCAAAGTAGCAAACAAAGGTGAATGAAATAGTAGGCTATTGGGTTAAGTGAGCTATAAAGAAATAATGGCCTCAATTACATAAATGTATAAACATACACTAAATAATGGATATATAGACTTAAACAAACCAAAGATTGCAATCATAGAGAAGAGCAACACACAAGAATGAGATAAGTGGTTAAATGATGTAACCACACAATAAGGCTCAAAAACTCACAAGTTGTATGTTCTTTAACTCAAAAACCATATTCCACAATATATAAATCATGCAAGTTTTTAAAAGATTTCAACTCAATTCAATTTGAATTTCAATGCCCTATAAAATGTAAGTTTCTTGGAAATTTTATTAAATTGACTAACATTTATTCTATATATGGATATAGTGTGATTGGATGGAAAAAGTCAAAAATTCTAAGTTTAATTCCTAATTTCAATCAAACCAAAATAGCAAATACATAGTGTTCATACACTGGGTTTAGCTATCCAACTCGGGTTGATTGAAGACAAAGCGACTGACCTCTTCAGGTCAGGTCCCCCGACCTCACCTTTAAAGAGATTGGGCACCTCGCCATAAAGAAGCCCAAGCAAGCCCAAACAAAGGGACACAGCCCAATCTAAAGGCAGCTAAAGCCTAGAAAGATAAAGGCGGTTCCCCTTGGAGATAGGATGACTTCACTTGAAGATAAGATAAGATAACTAACTTATCTTATCTAGAAAGGTCACTCTACACTACTATAAGTACACTGGAGCACCCAGGTATAACTCATACTCTGATTCTACACATAAAAACCTGCTTAAAGCCCATGCTAACTTAAGCATCGGAGTCTCTTGCAGGTACCACCACCCTCTGGTGACCAAGGATCAGTAGCACCACCGAAGTCAACAAGTCAGACACGACCGCTCCGACCACCACAGCAGATCTCGTCCGAGATTGACCTTCAGTTTTAGGTAACCCACAGAACATTGGCGTCGTTGCCGAGGATCCTGGAAGTCATTCTATCATCATGGCAGACAACCTTAACAACGATCACAACTCTGGTTTGGAAGAAAGAACACCGCATAAGAACGTAGACATCACACCCAAATATACACCTCAACCGAATAGAGACAAGCATTCTCCAAGTACGGAAATCTTAGAGGCCCTACAATCTCAACAGGATCGTCCTAAACAGCTCGAAAAAGAGGCCGTGCACCAACGAGAAGCTGAGAGGAACCTTCAGAGAGAAACTGGGCGACGCCGAGAGCTAGAAGACAAGCTCCTAAGACTCGAGGCTGATCTCAAAGCTAAAACCGTTCAGTCCAGTCACGACAACAGCTCCTACAAGGACCAAGATCCCTTCACCAAAGAGATCATGAAAGCCAAAGTTCCAAAGGACTTTAAAGCTCCCGACATGACCCTGTATGACGGTATTTCAGATCTAAGCCATCATCTCAGCAATTTCAGAAGCAGAATGTACCTCACTGACGCCTCAGATGCCATCCGATGCAAAGCCTTCCCGACTACCTTAACAAAGACAGTAATAAAGTGGTTCGACAGTTTACCTCCTTGATCCATCACAAGTTTTGACGACCTAGCCAAAAAATTCCTAGCCAGATTCTCCATCCAGAAGGATAAAGCCAAACACGCCCCGAGCCTACTAGGAATTAAGTAGGGAGATCGGGAAAGTCTTCGCAACTACATGGAAAGGTTCAATAAAGCGTGTTTGGATATACAAAGTCTGCCAACAGAAGCAGCCATCATGGAACTCATCAATGGCCTAAGAGAAGGACCTTTCAGTCACTCCATATCAAAAAATCATCCAACATCTCTGAACGAGGTACAAGAGCGAGCAGAGAAGTACATTAACATGGAGGAGAATTCTCGATTAGGAGAAACTTCAAAACCTGGATTCTCCTACCCCTCTCGGGACAAGGATAAAGAATCCAAGAAAAAAGAAGATCAGCCCAGTGAGAAGCCCAGGAAATACAACAATTACACCCCTCTTCAGGTGTCTCTTGTAGATGTTCACTGAGAAATATGCAACACTGAGAAGATCCCACCACCCCACCCAATTAAAAGCAAAAAAGGAGTGGAAAGTTGGACAGAGTACTGCAAATACCACCGAATTTACAAACATTCCACTAATGAATACTTCGACTTAAAAAATATCATAGAGAAATTGGCGAGAGAAGGGCGACTAGATCGGTACTTAGCCAACAAAATGGATGAGCCAAGAAAAAGAAGAAGGGACGAAGAGGTCGGACGGATTGAACGACCACCTCACACTCCTGAGAGACATGTTCATATGATAAATGGAGGGTTCGCAGGAGGAGAAATCTCTAAATCATCTTGCAAAAGACACCTGAAAGATGTATATCATGTTGGGGAAGGAGAGAGGTCATCCGATCTCCCACTATTACCTTTACCTAAGAAGATGCAACGGGCATTATCCTGGGACATGATGATCCCATGGTCATTACTATCATATTGGCCAACGCTAATCTCCACAAAAAACTAGTAGACCAGGGAAGCTCCGTGGATATCTTGTTCAAAACCGCCTTCGACAAACTCGGCTTGCAAGATAAAGAGCTCAGAGGATATCTGAATAGCTTATTTGGACTGGGAGATACCCCAATTTAACCACTTGGATATATCTCATTACATACAACCTTTGGGAAGGGAACCCGGTCAAGGACACTCAACATAGACTACATCGTAGTCGACGTGATCTCAGCTTACAACATCCTAATAGGCCGGACAACACTAAACCAGCTCGCCGCAGCGGTCTCGACTCCGCATCTCTGCATGAAGTTTCCAACTCCGGAAGGGATCGCCATGATAAAATGAGACCAAAAAACTACACGACGCTGTTACAATGAAAGTCTGAACCTCAAAGGCAACCCAAAAGGAGGGGAAGTCAACACTATCGAACTTGGGGGAGTACGAGCTCAGAGGAACTTCGTCCACAACCTGAACGCAAAACTGAAGAAATCCAAATCGGCGATGCCCGGGATAAGACAACATAAGTAGGGTCAACTTTAAAAGGAGACTTAAAGGGGACTCTGATACAGTTCCTAAAGGATAACGCCGACCTCTTCGCATGGAAGGCCGCAGGCATGCCGGGCATAGATCCCAAACTAATGTGCCACAAACTGGCGGTATATCCCGGATCTCGACCAATACAACAGAAGCGTAGGAAGCTCGGACCGAAAAGGTCTCAAGCTGTGGAAGAACAGGTGCAAGCCTTACTACAGGCAGGGTTCATAAGGGAGGTTAAGTACCCGTTATGGCTAGCCAACATTGTTTTGGTAAAAAAGTCAAATGGGAAGTGGCAGATGTGTACTGACTACACTGATCTCAATAAAGCCTGCCCGAAAGATCCTACCCACTCCCAAACATAAACACTCTAGTAGATGCTTCTTCCGGATACAAGTACCTCTCCTTCATGGATGCTTATTCAGGATACAATCAAATCCCGATGTATCCACCCGATCAAGAAAAGACCTCGTTCCTAACCCCAAAGGCAAATTACTGCTATATCATCATGTCATTCGAGCTCAAAAACGCAGGAGCTACCTATCAAAGATTGATGAACAAAGTTTTTGCTGACCATATTGGGAAGTTAGTGGAGGTTTACATAGACGATATGCTGGTAAAAACACAAAGTGAGAAATCCTTGTTGTTCGACCTCGCCAAAGTGTTTGACACCATTAGAAAGCATGAAATATGACTAAATCCCATAAAATGCACCTGTTCATACCCTAGGTCGAGCTATCCGACCCGGGATGTTTCGCGACAAGGCGACCGACCTCTTCAAGTCAGACTATCCGACCTCTTCTCAAAGAGCTTGGCCAAATCACCAGAAAAGCCCAATAAAGGGCCCAGATAGAGGAACACAACCCAAATCCAAAGACGGCCCAAGCCTACAGAGATAAGGACAGTATGGGTGTTCATGGTTTGGTTAATCCAAAAACCAAACCAGTTTTTTGGTTAACCAAAAATATAGTATTGGTTAATTAACCAAATTGGTTTTACATGATGAAACTGGTTATTAACCGGTTAGTAAATTTTAAAACCGGTTTTTAACCGGTTATTAAAATAAAAACCGGTTTTTGTATTAAAAAACCAGTTTTTGTACAAAAACCGGTTTTTGTACCAAAAAATCGGTTTTTGTACTAAAAATTGGTTTTTATACCATAAAATTGGTTTTTACATGTAAAAATAGATTTTTATACAAAAATTAATATTTTTACATATAAAACCCAAATTTTTACACAAAAAACCGGTTTTTGTCCCAAAAATCGGTTTTTATTATAAAAAATTAGTTTTTATACCATAAAATTGGTTTTTACATGTAAAAATAGATTTTTACACAAAAATTAATATTTTTACATACAAAAACCCAAAATTTTAAACCTTTTTTTAATTGAATTTTTTTAATCTAATTTTTTTCTTTCTAAATGATACGAGTAATATTTGTAAATAATGAAGTCCCTTCCATTGCTTTCGTTCCTTTTTCTTTCTTATCTCTTTTCAATATTTTATATAAATATTTTTGTTCTCTTTCTCTCTCTCTCTCTCTTCTTCTCTTTCTTTTCTCGCTCTCTCTCTCCCATTTTTCTCTCTCCTCCTCTCTTTCTCTTCTCTCTCTCCCCCACCTCTCTATCTATCTCTCTCTCTCCCCTTCCCCCTCTTTCTCCCCCTCCCCTTTCGTTCTCTCTATCCTTCTCTCCCTCTCTCTCCCCCTCCCTCTTTCTCTCTCCCCTCCTCTCCTTCTCTCCTTCTCTCTCTCCTCTTCTCTTTTGTCTCTCTCCTTCTCTTTTTCTATCTCTCTCTCCTTCTTTCTCCCCATCCTCTCTGTCTCCTCTCTCTCTTTCTCTCTCTTTGTCCTCTTTCTCTTCCTCTTTCTCTCTCTGCTTCTCTCTCTCTTATCCTTCTTCTCTCTTCTTATCTCTCTCCTTTTTTTCTTTCTCCTCCTCTATTTTCGCCTCCTCTCTCTCTTCTCTCTCGCTTTAGAGAGAAGAGGAGAAAAGAGATAGAAGAGGGATAGAGATTGAGAGAAGGTTGAGAGAGAAAGAGAAAAGAGAGAGTAAGAAAAGAAAGAAGAGAAGGAGAGAAAATGAAGAGAGAAAGAGGAGGAGAGAGAGAAAGAAGAAAAGGAAAGAGAGATGGGCGAGAGAGAGAAAGAGAGAAAAGAAAAAAAAGAGAGAGAGAAAGAGAGGGGAGGTAAAGGAGAGAGAGAGAGAGAGGAAGGAGAGGGGAGAGAGAAAGAGAGAGAGAAGGGAAAATAGAGGAGAAAGTAGAGAGATATGGGAGAGAGAGAGAGAAGGAGAGGAGAGGAGAGAGAGAGAGAGGAAGGGAGAGAGAGGAGGAGGAGAGATAGAAAAAGGGGAGAGATGATTAGAGAGAGAAAGGGGAGGAGAGAGAAGAAGAGAGAACGAAGGGGGAGAAAGAGGGCAAGGAAAGAGAGAGAGAGAAAGTGAGAGAGCGGAGAGAAGGAGAGAGAGATAGAGAGAGAATGAGAGAAAGAGAGAGGGAGAGAGAGAAAGAAAGACGAGGTGGAGAGAGAGAGAGAGAGAGAGAGAGAGAGAGAGAGAAAGAGAGAGGAGGAAGAGGGGAGAGAGAGAGAGAGAGGAAGAAAGGGAAAGAGAGAGATAGGGGAGAGAGAAGAGGAGAGAAAGAGGGAAAAAGGAAAGAGAGAGAGAGAGAGGGAGAGAGAGAGAAGCAGAGAGAGAAGGAAAGGAGAGAGGAGATAAAGAGAAAAATGAGTTACAGAAAGAAGGGAGAGAGAGGGGGAAGGAAAGGGGAGAGAGAGGGAAAAGAGAGAGAAATAGGGAGAAAAGAAGAGAGAGAATGGGACAGAGAATAGAGAGAGAGAGAGAGAGAGAAAAAGAGAGGAGAAGAAAGAGGAAAATGAGAGAGAGAGAGAGAGAGAGAAAGAGAGAGAAAGAAGGGAGGGAGAGAGAAAGAGAGAGTAAAGGGGAGAGGGAGGGAGAAAGAAAGGGAGAGGAAGGGAGGGAGAGAGAGAGAGAGAGAGAGAGAAAAAGAGTATGTAATTTAGTTTTGAAATTAGGTTTTGATTTTAATTTGGTTTTGGTTTTGGTTAACCGGTTAAAAACCGGTTTTTTTTAATTTGGTTTTGGTTAACCAATTCTAAAAAATATGGATATGGTTTTTAAATTGTTTCATTAAACTGGTTAACCAAAATATGGTTATGGTTTTTTAACCGGTTAACCACATTTTGGTTTTTTTATGAACACCCCTAAAGGACAGTTCCCTTGAAGATAAGATGACCTCACCCATAAGATAAGATAAGATAAGATAACTAACTTATCTTATCTAAAAAGGTCACTCCACACTACTATAAATACGCTGGAGCACCCAGGTATAACTAATACTCTGATTCTACTAAAAACCTGCTTAATACCATTGCTAACTTAAGCATCGGAGTCCCTTGCAGGTACCCCCCACCGTTCGGTGACGAAGGATCAGCAGTGCAGCCAACCTCAACAAGTCGGATATGATAGCTCCGGCCTCCACTCAAAGCCGGACACGTCATCTCCGATCAATACAGAAGATCTCGTCTGAGATCGACCTACAGTTTCAGGTAACCCTCGGAACATTGGCGACGTTGCCGGGGAATCTGAAAGTCATCCCATCACCATGGCAGACGATCATGACAATGACCATGATTCTAATCTAGAAGATAGAACGCCGCATAAAAATGCAAACACTACACCAAAAGATACCCCGGAATCTAATGGGGACAAAAACTCACCAAACCCGGGAGCTCTAGAGACACTTCAAGATCGTTTAAAATAACTTGAAAAAAAAGCCCAACATCAGCGAGATGCTGGGAAAGATCTACAAAGGGAGATAAGGCGGTGCCGGGAATTAGAAGATAAACTTCTAAAACTCGAAGCCGATCTCAAAGCCAAAGCTACTCGATCCACCCATGAGGATAGCTCTCGCAAGGATCAAGATCCATTCACTAGGGAGATCATGAAGACCAAAATTCCTAAGGACTTTAAACTCCCGGATATGCCTTTATACGACGGCACGGCAGATCCCAGCCATCACCTCAGTAATTTCAGAAGTCGAATGTACCTGACAGACACCTCGGATGCAGTCCACTGCAAAGCCTTCCCGACTACCTTAACCAAAACGGTGATTAGGTGGTTCGACAACCTACCCCCTAGGTCCATCTCAAGCTTTGACGACTTGACCAAAAAGTTTCTAGCCAGATTCTCTATCCAGAAAGACAAAACCAAGCACGCCCCAAGTTTATTAGGAATCAAATAAGGAGATCGGGAAAGTTTACGCAGCTACATGGAAAGATTCAACAAAGCATTCCTGGATATACATAGCCTACCAACGAAGGCCGCCATTATGGGCCTCATCAATGGCCTGTGAGAGGGACCTTTTAGCCAATCTATATCGAAAAAATACCCCGCATCTCTGAACGAAGTGCAAGAACGAGTAGTGAAGTACATCAACATGGAGGAAAACTCCCAACTAGGAGAGACCTCAAAATCCGGATTCACCTACCGGGATAAGGATAAAGAGTCCAAAAAGAAAGAAGATCGACATGGGAGAAAACCAAAAAATACCACAATTACACCCCTCGTCGGGTGTCCCTTGTGGATGTCTACAGGAAAGTTTGCCAAACTAGAAAAATACCCCCAGCTCGACCACTCAAAGGCAAAAAAGGAGGAGAAAACCAAACTGAATATTGTGAATACCATCGAATCCACGGGCATTCTACCAACGAATATTTTGACTTAAAGAATGTCATAGAAAAACTAGTAAGAGAAGGGAAATTGGATTGGTATTCGGCCACCCGAGACAATGAGCAAAGAAAAAGAAGAAGGGATGAAGATGTCGGACAAACCGAGCAATCACCTCATACACCAGAAAGACACGTCCACATGATACACGGTGGATTTGCGGGAGGAGGAATCTCCAAATCATCTCGCAAAAGATATCTTAAAGAAGTATACCATGTCGAGGGAAAGGAGGAAGCACCCGACCTCCTCACAATCACTTTCACCAAAGAAGACGCATCCGGCATCATCTCAGGACACGACGATTCCATGGTTATCACCATTATACTGGCAAATGCAAATCTTCACCGCACACTGATAGACCAGGGGAGCTCCGCCGAGATCCTATTTAAAACTACTTTCGACAAGCTCGGCCTGGAAGAAAAAGAACTAAGAGCCTATCCGAACAGCCTGTTCAGACTGGGAGACACCCCAGTTCAACCACTTGGATACGTGTCACTACACACAACCTTCAGAAAAGGAAGCCAGTCAAGAACACTCAAGATAGACTACATCGTGGTCGACGTAAGTTCGGCCTACAATGCCTTAATAGGTCAGACAACGTTGAATCAGCTTGGCGTAATAGTCTCGACTCCACATCTATGCATGAAATTCCCAACTGAAGAAGGGATAGCTACAATAAAAGCAAAACAGAAGACGGCGCGTCGCTGCTACAACGAAAGTCTAAACCTCAGAGGCAGAGGAGAAGAGTTTTACACAATCGAACTCGGAGGAGTTCAGAGGCGGGAAGAACTCCGCCTACAGCCCGAAGGTGAAGTAGAGAAAGTCCAGATCGGAGACATCCCGGAAAAAATAACCAATATTGGAGCAATCCTAAAGGGAGACATAAAAGAATCACTCATACAGTTCTTACGAGATAACGTCGACCTCTTTGCATGGAAGGCTGCATATATGCCAGGCATAAACCCCGAGTTAATGTGCCATAAGCTAGCAATCTACCCAGGATCTCGGCCAGTACAACAGAGGCATAGAAAGCTCCGACCCGAACGATCCCAAGCTGTGGAAGAGCAGGTACAAGCTCTACTGGAGGCAAGATTCATAAGAGAAGTCAAGTACCCACTATGGTTAGCTAACGTCGTCTTGGTGAAAAAATCAAATGGGAAGTGGCGAATGTGCACCGACTACACTGATCTCAACAAAGCCTGCCAAAAAGATCCTTATCCACTCCCAAGTATCGACGCTCTGGTAGATGCCTCATCCAGATATAAATACCTCTCATTTATGGATGCTTATTTGGGATACAATCAAATCCCAATGTATCTACCCAACCAAGAAAAAACTTCATTCTTAACCCCAAAAGCAAACTATTGCTACATTGTCATATCTTTTGGTCTTAAAAACGCGAGAGCTACTTACCAGATATTAATGAATAAAGTCTTCACGAATCATATTGGAAAAATCATTGAAGTCTATGTGGACGACATGTTAATAAAGACACAAAGTGAAGAGACGTTGCTGTCCGACCTCGCCCAAATATTCGACACCATAAGAAGGCATGACATGTGACTTAATCCTGCAAAATGCACCTTCACAGTAGAAGCTGGCAAATTCCTGGGTTTTATGCTCGCACAAAGAGGAATCGAGGCAAATCCGGATAAATTCCAGGCCATACTCAATATGAAGAGCCCGACTTACATCAAAGAGGTACAACAGCCTAATGGAAGACTGGCAGCCTTGTCCAGATTTTTAGCGGGATGAGCGATAAGATCTCTCCCCTTCTATGCTACTCTAAGGAAAGGAAAAAGGTTCGAACAGACAACGGAGTGCGAACAGGCCTTCCAAGATTTCAAAAGATTCCTAGGACAACCACCCATCCTATCTCGGCCACGAGAAGGAGAACCACTCATATTATACCTCGCGGTAGGAAGTCGGGCAGTAGCCTCAGCACTAGTTCGAGAAGACGACAGTGGGCAACAACCCGTATACTTCATCAGTAAAGTATTACAAGGATCCGAGCTGAACTACCAAAAAATAGAAAATTTTGCCTATGCTCTCATACTAACATCTCGACGACTTCGTCCATACTTCTAAACTCACACCATTAAGGTTCGGACCAACCAGCCCATAAAAGGGATATTGTAGAAAACAGACCTAGCAGGCAGAATCTTGCAATGGGCAGTCGAGTTGTCCAAATTTGACATTCAATACGAAGCTCGGACAGCCATCAAATCACAATACCTGGCCGACTTCATTGCAGAATTTACAGACACCCCAAAAATCTCCACAGAATGGAATTTCTACGTGGACGGCTCCTCAAATAAGACTGGAAGTGGCGCGAGTGTGATAATTGAAAGTAACCAAGGAACCCAAATCGAACTCTCTCTCAAATTCGGGTTCCCTGCCTCAAACAACCAAGCTGAATATGAGGCACTACTAGCTGGTTTGAAGCTGGCTAAAGAGGTTGGAGCTCAAAAACTCATCATCTTCAGTGACTCACAAGTGCTCACTTCACAAATAACAGGAAGCTACCCAGCCAAGGACCCCACCATGAAAAAGTACTTGGATAAAACCAGGGAACAACTCGGACAACTTGGGGAGTATGAGGTCCGTCACATACCCCGCGAACAAAATGCCCGAGCTAATGCACTCTCAAAACTAGTCAGCACCAAACCAGGGGGCAACAATAGAATCCTCATCCAGGAAATACTACAGAACCCGTCAATCTCGGAAGAGAAAAAAGTCTTAGCCATAACAGATCTAGATCAAGGATGGATGACTCCTATGATTAACTACCTCAAAACAGAAACACTTCATACAGATGAGAATGAGGCAAAAAAGTTAAAACAGGAGGCACAATACTATACTATCATAAACAGTACTCTATACAAAAGAGGAATTTCAATACCATTGTTAAAATGTGTACCGACTTCCAACAAGAAGGAAGTTCTAGAAGAAGTACACAGTGGCATTTGTGGCAATCATCTCGGAGCACAAGTACTCACCAAAAAAGTACTCCGGGCAGGATTTTATTGGCCAACTCTACAAAAAGAAGCCACGGAGTTCGTAAAGACATGTCCACCATGTCAGAAACATGCCAACTTTCACATCGCCTCGCCAGAGGAACTCATCAGCGTGACCTCACCTTGGCCATTCGCAAAATGGGGACTAGACCTTCTCGGACCCTTTCTTCAGGGATCGGGACAAGTTAAATTCCTCATAGTAGGGGTAGACTATTTCACAAAGTTGATCGAGGAAGAACCTCTAGCTAACGCCACTGCTCAAAGAAGTCGAAAATTCCTATATAGGAACATTGTCACAAGGTTCGGGGTTCCATACTCCATCATCACAGACAATGGCACCTAATTCACAGATGCAGCCTTCAGAAAATTAGTAGCCGACTTGAACATAAAACACCGGTTCACTTCCGTAGAACATCCCCAAGCCAATGGACAAGCTGAGGCTGCCAATAAAGTTATATTGGCTGGGCTAAAACAAAGATTACAAGACGCAAAGGGAGCTTGGGCTGAAGAGCTCCCACAAGTCCTTTGAGCATATCGAACAACGCCACATTCCACCACAAAGGAATCACCCTTCCGATTAGCGTACGGAATGGAGGCAATGATCCTAGTAGAGATTGAAGAAGGGTCGCCTAGAGTGATCCACTATAATGAAGAAGCCAACTCCCAACTTCAAAGGGAAGAACTCAACCTACTTCCAGAAGTCCAAGAAAGAGCTCGGATCAGGGAAGAGGCATTAAAATGTCAAATGGCTTCGAGATACAATCAAAAGGTAGTGCCGCGAGGTTTCGACGAGAACGACCTCATCCTAATCCGAAATGATATCGAAACTACCCGACCTGGAGAAGGAAAGCTGGCAGCAAACTGGAAAGGACCCTACCGAGTCATAGAAGTACTTGGAAAGGGCTACTACAGACTGTCTGAACTCGATGGGCGAGAGCTTCCTAGGTCATAGCACGCCTGCAACCTAAGAAGGTACTATAGTTAGGGATGATAAAGGATTTTAGGATAAGGCGCACTCTTTTTCCTGAAAGGGTTTTTTAATGAGGTGCCAAGCCAACACCTATAAATTGCCCGACTTAGAGGGATAAAACTCTCGCATGTATATATTTGCATTTTTTTTTAATAAAATCTGTTTAGATCTTCTACAAATTCTCAAGCCGCATTAATCTAAAACATTCATCATCCGATTATAAAGCTACAGATCGGCAGAAAGTGAAAATCAAATTCACTGCACGATCACGATAAAGACCAACAGAGATGAAAACAAAATTCATTAAAAGGTCGACCAAACAAGGATTAAACCCAATTTCTACAAAATAGGCAAAGATGAAAACAGAGTAATGCAAGAAGTTATCGAAAGTGATCCATAGAAAGGACCTGACGAGGTCTTAATAAAGTGGATTGCTTAAACATAACTTAAAGACTGACCGATGTAAAGAAGTCGGACCAGTCGCAATAACCAAAGTTATAAGCAAATCCCTGGAAAGAGGTCTGGCCAACCCTATAAAAGATGATTACTATAACTTAGAAGGGCCCGACATGATGAAGTCGGCCCAAAACATAAAAGTTATAAAAGTAATCCCTGAAAGAGACCTGACAGAGGTCCAATAAAGAGGATTACTAGAAATAACTTAGAAGGGCCCGACATGATGAAGTCGGCCCAAAACATAAAAGTTATAAAAGTAATCCCTGAAAGAGACCTGAACAAGGTCCAAGAAAGAGGATTACAAAAATAACTTAGAAGGGCCCGACATGATGAAGTTGGCCCAAAACCCTAAATGTTATAAAAAGTAATTCCCAACAGAGACCTCACAAAGGTCCAAACAAAACGGATTACTAAAAATAACTTCAGGCTAAAGCGAGGAAGCCGACATACCAGTGGATCCAAACATCCATAACCTCAAAGGAATCAAGCCACAAGTGCGAAACACAAAGGCATTCCAAAGAGGTCGAGCAACATGGCCCCAACACTTCCAAAAGACCTAAAAAAGGTACCAAGACAGATAAAAACAGACAGGATATGAAAAACATGAAGTTATAATAATAACAAGCTTAAGAGAGTACCAGAACCAGCCCCGAAAGCTTGGAAACCATTTTATTTTTCAAAAACAGGATGCTAAACAAGCAACTAAGAAAGTGTCAAGGGGCCAGCAACCACCAATTACAAAATAAAGAGTTCAAAAAGCCCACAAGCCGGGCTATTTACACAAACATTCAGAAAATTCATTTAAGATCCGAAGGCTTCTCGGCAGCATCAGTACGGGGTAAAGGAGGGCGAGTCTGAAGAGGGACTGAATCCACTGTCCCGTCATCCCTGTTTAAGATCTGGCAATCAAGTTCCAATTCAGGATGACCAACCTCAGATGAAGGAGCTGAACAAGTCGGCGCTACAGAAGTCTTGACGGCAGGCACAGGAGGGGGTTCAACATCATCATCATCAGGGTCGTCAGGGACAATCTTGCCATCCTTTACAACATTGTCCAGGCTGAAGAGAGTAAGGTCGACCTCGGGTGCAAGAACTCAAACCTGCTCCTTCAGGTTCTCATAAGCAGCATTTACACTGTCTACAAGGTGACCCTGGAGCTCGGTATAATCAACCCGGAAAGACTCCAACTCCTCCCTAAGACACATCACTTCCCTGTAGGACGTCACGTAGCTATCCTTGTACCTCAATGCTGTGTCTTCAGCCAACCTCACAGAAGCCGCCAAAGCAACAGAACCAGCCTTTTCGCCCTCCAACTCCTTCCCCAGTTTGGTCACTTTCACTTGGAGCTCCTCTTTCAAACCCTTCATCCGGTTGAACTCCTGCTTAGCCTCCTCCATGAAGGCTTTGGTGGCATGAAGAGGAAGATCTTGGGCAGTTCGGTACAGGGCAGCTCCCATATGTTCCATCTTAATGCTACTCCGAGTTATAAAATCTAAATGGCAAAGGAGAGATACATCATCCATAGGGAGGGCACCATAAGGACCGATCTGCTGGTTGACAAACCCAACAACATCGAAATCAGGCGCATCTAGATTGAAGGGTTCGATAGTTCGAGGTCTTTTGGAAGGAGGAACGACCGGAGGGAAAGAAACAGCGGCAGAAGAGTGCGGAGGATCAACTACATGGACTCGAGGAGTAGGGATCATTCTCCTTGGTCCAGGCGAGCTCGGCACAGATGGCTTCGGCGGAACCTGAGAGGACCCTTCCCCATCCACCTTGGTCGAGACATTTAGAGCCGCCGTAGCCTTCCTCGCCTTTTTAAAGGCCTTCATAGAATCGTTGTTTTTTGCCATCTCTGAAAAACAGAAATCAACCACAAGAGCATGTTACATACTAGAAAAAGAAGGAAGCAAAGTAAAAATAAAGATACACAATATATACCAAGCTTAGTTCGGATAAGGGAAAGATTTCCCAAGAACTTCTTGGTATCAAGATGGGGAGGCTCCCCCCAAATATCCTCCAAGACATTTACAAAGGCCTGATCGACCTCGTCCAACATCTCCCAGGTATACCGGGATACTACTACGTTCTTCTGCCACTCTAAAGTAAAGCGGGGTTCGTTATTCTCATCCAAAAAGAAAGGCCGAGCTCCTTCAACAGCCCGGACCTTAAAGAAGTAATTCTTAAAATCCCGGAAAGATTCATCATACATAGAAAAAACCTTGTGCCCCTGGCCAGACCTAAAAGAAATCCAGGAAGCCTTCTTCTTGGTAGTCCCAGGCTTGGTCAACACAAAAAGATACAAAAAGAGTGTTTGAGAAGGAGTAACAGCAAATTCTCGACAAACCAACTGAAAAATCTTGATAAAATCTCAAGAATTTGGATGAAGCTGAGAAGGGGCAACGTTACAGGACCATAATAGGTCAATTTCAAAAGAAGTAAAGGGAAGGTTGATGTTCATTTGGCTAAAAAAGAAGTCATATGCATAGAAAAAAGGATACTCCCCCTGAGTCAGGATAGGGAAGCAAACCCTATCGTCAGAATCAGGTGCTACCAACTCATAATTGTTCTCCTGATCTCCACTGCTACAAATTCGATGATGTTTTCTAAGCTCTACGTAAAATTTAGAATTGGCTAAAGAGACACACAGCAACACAAGGGAGTCCAACCAATCAGACATCCCCTCAGGAACCTTAGAAGACACCTCGACAATATTTTTGCAAGAAGACATGGCCAACTAGTCCTACAAACAAGAAAAGAATATTGGATTACTAAAAAACATCTCGGACAAAATCAAAACAACTCGGCCAAACATAATCCAGTGCAGTACAAGCGACAAAAAGAAACCCCAGGACCCACATCAAAAAGATCCAGGGGCATCCTTTGGAGTCAGTTAACAGAACAAGGACTCAGGAAAACCTACAAGCCTACACTTCAATACAGGAAGATAATGACCCCTTTGTTCAACTAAAACTATACTTTGAGTAGAAAGCCACGAGTCACAGATAAAACCATCAAAAGCTCCAGACCCACCATCTCAGTTTGATCAACAAATGAAGCAACCAAATAACAAAATATATCAAGAAGAAGCCATCAAAAATACAACCTTTCTCAGAGAAATAAGAAAGCATCAAGATCCTCTACGAAATTCATCAGCAAAGAAAACTATCCACATGGCGTAAGACATCAAAGGAGCAATCTTTCGAAAAAGCAAGCAGGTTCATGCAGTTTGCAAAAGAAGAAAAATAAGCAGTACGAACCCTAGAGTACAGAAGGATCATTCCAAAAGCAAGAAAAACTCCACAACAGTAAACAAGCAGATGCACGGCGATACAAAAGGTTCAAACATTTTAAAGTCAAAACCAGAAATTACATAATGCAAAGCAACAAAGTAAAAGAATAGGAAATGAAACCAACCGGGAAAAAGGAGAAAGCTTCAAAGCAATTGAAGACGGAGAATGGAATCTGGAATCGCCTTTCAAAACAAAGCACTGACAATCACCAAGCAACGTCGCAGGAAGAAAACGCAAAAAATGCAAAATTCAGGCGAAAACAGAAAGTGAGAGAGGAAAAGGGGAAGTTACAACTAAAACAGAGAAGAGAAACTGTTTATGTGTGTAAAGATCAAAATAAAAGAGCCAAGGAAAACGGGGCATTAAAAATTAATTAATGAGGGTATTAAACCCTCACGCATTCCCAAGACCAGAGCGCTAATACAAAAGCGCGCGCTTTTAGAAGAAAACGTTCTGCATTCAAAAAAGAAAAACTCTACAAAGAAGAAGTCGACAGATGCTCGAGTTCGGCTTCACCAGAGAAGGATCGAAGCCCCAAAATGAAGGCTTGACCTCCTAAAGAAAGACCGAACTCGAACAGGGGCACTGTTCATACCCTGGGTCAAGCTATCCGACCCGGGATGTTTAGCGACAAGGCGACCGACCTCTTTAAGTCAGACCCAATAAAGGGCCCAGATAGAGGAACATGACCCAAATCCAAAGGGGGCCCAAGCCTACAGAGATAAGGGCGGTTCCCTTGAAGATAAGATGACCTCACCCATAAGATAAGATAAGATAAGATAACTAACTTATCTTATCTAAAAAGGTCACTCCACACTACTATTAATACACTGGAGCACCCAGGTATAACTGATACTCTGATTCTACTAAAAACCTGCTTAATACTCTTGCTAACTTAAGCATCGGAGTCCCTTGCAGGTACCCCCCCCCACCCTCCGATGACGAAGGATCAGCAGTGCAGCCAAGCTCAACAAGTCGGATACGATAGCTCCAGCCTCCACTCAAAGCCGGACACGTCATCTCCGATCAACACAGAAGATCTCGTCCGAGATTGACCTACAGTTTCAGGTAACCCTCGGAACAGCACCTTTGCGGTAAAAGCTAGCAAATTCCTGGGCTTCATGCTCATGCAAAGAGGAATTGAGGTGAACCCAGATAAATGTCAGGCTATACTCGACATGAAAAGTCCGACCTACATTAAAGAAGTACAACAACTCAACGGAAGACTTGCGACCCTGTCCAGGTTTCTAGCTGTGTCAGCCATCAGAGTGTGAATGGACAACAGAGTGTGAGCAAGCTTTCCAAGACTTCAACAGTTTCTTGGGGCAACCACCCATTCTTACTCGACCACGGGAGGGAGAAGCACTCATATTATATCTCGTAGTAGGAAATCGGGCAATAGCCTCAGCCTTAGTCAGAGAAGACGAAGGTGGGCAGCAACCCGTCTACTTCATCAGCAAAGCTTTACTAGGGGCCGAACTGAACTATCAAAAGATAGAAAAGTTCGCCTACACACTCTTACTCACCTCTCGACGACTCCGCCCATACTTTCAAGCGCACACTATCAGGGTTAGGACCAACCAACCCATAAAAGGCATCCTACAGAAGACAGACTTAGCTGGAAGAATCTTGTAGTGGGCAATCGAGTTGATCGAATTCGACCTTTAATATGAAGCCCGGACCGCCATCAAATCACAGTATCTGGCTGATTTCGTCGCCGAGTACACTGATATCCCGGGAAATCCCACAAAATGAAATCTCTACGTGGATGGCTCTTCAAACAAGACCGGGAGTGGCCCAGGTGTGATAATAGAAAGCGATCAGGGAACCCAAATCGAACTCTCATTAAAGTTCGAATTCTCTGCTTCAAATAATCAAGCTGAATACGAGGTATTATTGGCCGGTTTAAGGCTGGCTAAGGAGGTAGGAGTTCAAAAGCTCACCATCTTCAGTGATTCACAAGTAGTTACCTCACAAATAGAAGGGAGCTACCAAGCTAAGGATCCCACCATGAAAAAGTATCTAGACAAGACCAGAGAACAGCTCGAACAACTCGGGGAATATGAGGTCCAACATATACCTCGAGAACAGAATGCTCGAGCTAATGCACTCTCAAAACTAGCCAGCACCAAACCAGGGGGCAATAACAGAAGCCTCATCCAGGAAATGCTACAAAGCTCATCAATCTCAGAGGAAGAAAAGGTCCTAACCATATCAAGTCAGGATCAAGGGTGGATGACCCCCATAATCAATTATCTCAAGTCAGAGGCACTCCCCACAGATGAAAAGGAGGCAAAGAGACTAATACGAGAAGCACAACACTACACCATAATAGGCAACATCTTATATAGGAGAGGGATTTCAACATCCCTCTTGAAATGTGTGTCGACTCCAACACAAAAGAAGTTCTAGAAGAAATACACAGTGGTATGTGTGGCAACCATCTCGGGGCACGAGCTCTCTCTAAAAAGGTACTCCGAGCTGGATTCTTCTGGTTGACCTTACAAAAAGAGGCAACAAAGTTCATCAAGACATGCCCACCATGTCAGAAGCATACTAACTTCCGCATCGCTCCACTAGAAGAGCTCATCAGTGTAACGTCACCTTGGCCGTTTGCAAAATGGAGGCTCGACCTCCTCGGACCCTTTTCCCAGGGGTCGGGACAAGTCAAGTTCCTCATAGTAGGGGTAGCCTATTTTACAAAATGGATTGAGGCAGAGCCCCTAGCTAATGCCACCACTCAAAGAAGTCGGAAATTCCTATACAGGAACATTATTACAAAGTTTGAGGTCACTTACTCCATCATCACAGATAATGGCACTCAATTCACTGATACATGTATAAGGAATTTGGTAGCTGGCTTAAAAATAAAGCACCAATTCACATCTGTAGAATACCCACAGGCTAACGAACAGGCAAGAGCTACCAACAAAGTTATACTAGCTGGGTTAAAATGGAGACGCAAAGTGAGCTTGGGCTGAAAAGCTCCCACAAGTCCTATGGGCATACCGGACAACTCCACACTCCACCACAGGAGAATCACCCTTCCGACTTGCTTATGGAATGGAGGCAATGATCCCAGTGGAGATAGAGGAAGGATCCCCTAGGATGATCCTCCACAATGAAGAGGTCAACTCCCAAATTCAAAGGGAAGAGCTCAACCTACTCCCAGAAATCCGAGAAAGAGCTCGGATTAGAGAGGAAGCATTAAAGCATCGAATGATTTCAAGGTATAATCAGAGGGTAATTCGATGAAGCTTCGCCAACGACGATCTCATCCTAATCCGAAATGACATCGGAGCAGGTCGGTCAGGAGAAGGGAAGCTAGCAGCTAACTCGAAAGGGCCTTACCGAGTTATAGAGGTACTGGGAAAAGGCTACTACAAGGTATCCGACCTTGAGGGGCGAGAGCTACCAAGGTCATGGCATGCCTATAACCTAAGAAGGTACTATAGTTAGAAAGTGATAAAGATCTTAGGTCAAGGTGCACTCTTTTTCCTGAAAAGGTTTTTTAATGAGGCGCCGGGCCAAGATCTACAAAATTGCCCGACTTAGAAGGGTAATCATCCACATGTATATATTCTTATTTGTATGCCTATTTTCTATTTGAATAAAGTTTTTCAAATTCCCAACAAAATTTTTCAACCAAGACTTATTAATCTGAGCGCAAAAATTCATCACCCGATTACGACAAGGTCGGCAAGATGAAAACCAAATTCATCGTCCAATTACGACAAGGTCAGCAAGGTGAAAACCAAATTCACCACCCAATTACAACAAGGTCGGCAGGATGAAAGCAATAAAAACATATTAATGCAAGAAGTTATAGAAAGTGGTCCATAAAAAGAGGCCTGACGAGGTCTGATTAAAAATGGATTACTAAAAATAACTTAAGAAGGACTGACAAGAAGAAATCGGGCCAAACCGATCAACGCAAAAAGTTATAAAAATTCCATAAAAAGAGGCCTGACGAGGTCTGATTAAAAATGGATTACTAAAAATAACTTAAGAAGGACCGACAAGAAGAAGTCGGGCCAAACCGATCAAAGTGACAAAGTTATAAAAAGTAATCCATAAAAAGAGGCCTGACGAGGTCTGATTAAAAATGAATTACTAAAAATAACTTAAGAAAGATCGATAAGAGAAGTTGGACCAACGAAAAACATGCGCTAAAAGAGAAACAGCTTTGCCCAAAAAGCCACGGTTCCTCAACAAGGCTATCAAAATTGTTCAACAAAACTAAAAAGGTTCGACGAGAACACTAAAAAGTTGCTGGACAAATTAGCCCCAATGATCACCTCGACCAACCAAGTGGACAAAACAATAGCTGATCAAAAGGAGATCGGATAGCAGAATACCAACACTCTATAAAGATCTACAAAAGTTGACTCAAGACCAAAATGCTCGAGCACGGCTTCCCTCAAAGAAGGGGTTAAAGTCTAAAGAACACGACCTCAAAGGAAAGACCGAGCTCAAGCAGGGACACTATTCATACCCTGGGTCGAGCTATCCGACTCGGGTTGATTGAAGACAAAGCGACTGACCTCTTCAGGTCAGGTCTCCCAACCTCTCCTTTAAAGAGATCGGGCACCTCGCCATAAAGAAGCCCAGGCAGGCCCAAACAAAGGGACACAGCCCAATCTAAAGACAGCTAAAGCCTAGAAAGATAAAGGCAATTCCCCTTGGAGATAAGATGACTTCACTTGAAGATAAGATAAGATAGCTAACTTATCTTATCTAAAAAGTTCACTCTACACTACTATAAGTATACTGGAGCACCCAAGTATAACTCATACTCTGATTCTACACATAAAAACCTGCTTAAAGCCCATGCTAACTTAAGCATCGGAGTCTCTTGGAGGTACCACCACCCTCCGGTGACCAAGGATCAGCAGCACCACTGAAGTCAACAAGTCGAACACGACCGCTCCGACCACCACAGCAGATCTCGTCCGAGATCGACCTTCAGTTTTAGGTAACCCACGTAACACATAGGAAATCAAACTATGTGCAATCATCACATCATCCCAAATCACAGTCATAGCTAAAAAAATAAAAAAACATATGTACAAGCCAAAATTAAGAGCAAAATGTCAAAATATGGATAACTACTATATAATACTAAGTTATGTACAAACAAAATTAAAAAGTGCAATAAGCTAAGTAAAAAGTTTCTCAAAAAGATAAAATATATACAAAACAACTAAAAAGCATAAAAAGAAACTAAACTAAAAGTGTTCGAAAATGAAGCTTGTCACCCAAAATGCGCTTGCTGAAGATGCACAACCTCCCCACACTTAAGATGTAGCACCGTCCTCGGTGCTCACGATCATGCGGAGTGGAAGGAGTCGTCACTGTGTTACCTCTACCTTCAGCTAATGGATTAGGGGATAGAGCGGCTGCAAGAGTGATGGTGGTGTTGAAAAGGAAAGAGCTAAGTCACAAAACAGCATATGAAATGAACAAATAATAAATATTTGAATGGAAGCATACATGAGAATCAAATTAAATCAAACACAAACAAGTTCCAATCAAATTCAGGACATGAGGAAAGCTAACTTGCTTGTTTATCAAAGAATAAAAGAAGGAATGAGCATTGTTACTATGCACAAAGAGAAAGAAAACAGTTAAAAGTTGAAGGTTAATGTTAGTTGAAAAATAAAAAGAAAGTTAAAAGTTAAAAGTTATGTTAGTAAAAAGGAAAATGGTTAATTGAAAGAGGAAAGAAAATTTAAAGTTAGGTGAAGGAAAAGAAAAAGTTAGTTGAAAAAGAAAACAAAAGTTAAATGTTATGTAAAAAGAAGGAAAAAGTTAGTAAAAGAAATAGAAGAAAAATCAAAAGTTAGGTGCATAGTCACAAGTTCTTTAATTCCAAAAAGTTTTAAAAATTTCAAAACAAGCAAGTTTGTATTCAACTCTCAACAATTCAAAATGCCAAAACAAGTAATGCACATATATGTGTAGAGCATATAATCAAGTAAATATCAATCACAAGTAATTGGAATAAATTAAAACAATTTGGCATTGACAAAGTTAGAAATATAGAGAAACAAGTAAGCCAAAGAACATTCAAACACCAAATTCCAATGAGGCATGAACGTCACAAGGTTGAGATAATAGTTGAAAATTTTATGCACTATGTGACTAAAGGTAATTTGGGCATAGAGAAAATGAACCAAATTAGCCACATAAGTAAAAGAAATCATCAACCTTGTGAGAGCAAGCAAATGAGGCTAAAATTTAAATGAAAACAAAGTTTATGGTCAATTTGAAAATTCACTTGAACTATTCAATGCATAGAAGTAAATTAGCATTATAAACAAGCAAAGAATGTTAAATGCATGACCGAAACTTGTAAACGAGTTCTTGAGGAGTTTTACAAAACCATTTGGCAAACAAGATTCTATTGACATAGAAATCCGTCAAATAGAGTCTTGTTGCACCAATTAAAACAATGTCATTTAATGAAACATGGTTAGGAAAAATCCGGCAGCATTTCAACAGTAAATTGGCCTATTTCTCCAAACTCAGACAATCAGTTCAGATTCCATATGAATTCTTTGACAGTTAAAAGCACAAAAAAAATCATAATGAATTCATAGGAAGTAAGTAAATAAGCCAATTCCAGCAAGAAAACATGAGCAAACAATTAAAATCAATCCAACCAGCAATAATGAGCAAATAATGGCTCAAGAAACAGCACCAAAACAGCAACAATACAGAAAAATAATGGACTCAATCAGCATTCTTTTTTTTGAATTCCATTACCAATCACAAGTATTCAACATGAACTTAAACAAATAAGCATCCTGAATCAAGTGATTAGGTTCAAATTGGCACAAAATAGCAGCAATACAACTTCAATTCATGCATTAAGTAAAATTGTCATCACTGCAAACAAAATCCAGAAATTGTGCATTCCAAACAACAGCCATTAACAAGAGTAAAGCAGCAATAACACTATGCAATAGCATCAAACAAGTTAAATAAGCACATGGACAAATCATCAGCAACAAACAAAAAAGATCAATGAAACAGCAACATAACATCAATAAAAATTTAAACCAAACCAACAGCATCAAGCAGATTAACTAAATGAAATCACTAACTAAGAGTTAAAATCTAATCAAATCTAACGACACAAAATGACACTAATCAGCATACTCTCAGCCCCATTAACACCAAACCAACAACATAAATCATATCAACACCAAAATTCATCCAAACCAGCCCAGAGAATCACCACACAATCAAATGATTTTCAAACAATCTCGGCAACAATATCTTAGCAAAATCTCAAGAGCACAGCGAATTCTCACAATCAAACAATTAATCAAATACTACCAGTAGTTTATCCATTAATTCAACAGAAAATCAATCAAGCCAAACTAAACGAATTTAGCAGCAGTTTTTCAACAAAATAATCAGTAAAATCAGAATATTTCCAATTTCTCAACCCAATCACACAATTAATCCAATACCTCCAACAACATATTCATCAAAACGGGCAGTAAATCAGTGAATCATAAATACTGTCCATCAACGCAATCAAACAATTCCAAACAGCTCCAACAGAGATATCCATAAAAAGAAAGAAATTGCAAAATTTTAGTAGTCAATTCTCAGCAAAATCATCCATTAACAAGCATGTCATAGAATCAGAAATTAACCAAATGAACTTAAGCAAAATGCTTGTTATAACTGAAACATAGATGAAATTCCAAAAAGAAAAGTTGAACTGAAACCTGTTTGAAGAACAGGGAAGGGGAATGCAGAAAATTGGAGCAGGGAAGGGGGAAGAAGAAGCACTGAAAGTGAGTGGGGGAGCAGCAGAATTGGCCGGCCTAGTGGTGGAGCTGCTCCAATGGCAGCAGCGGAGGAGGAGCGCAGCAAAGAAATAGGGGCCTTGCCCTATTATGTTGTTCTAAGCAGTGAAGGGGGAACGGAGAAAAAGGTGGTGTGTGGAGGGTTGCGTTGGCGACGCCGGTGACGGTTGGTTGTCGCGGCGATTTGCTAGCGATTAGGGTTTCTGGCGGCGCTGTGGTAGTGGGCTTGCTTCTGTGGTTTTGCGAGTGAGATGGAGAGAGGAGAAGAGGGTTGCGGCTCGCTGATAGTGGAGGCTAGGGTGATTCGCGGTGGTAGTTCGCCAGTCAGAGAGATGGGAGAAAGAAGGGAAGCTAGCCGCCGTTGCTCTGGGTTTCAACGGAGGCGATGGTAAGGGAGAAGAGGAAACGCGACAATAGGGTCTGATGGTTGCGGTTTTGAGAAGGTGGCGGTGGCTGGAGGTGGTTGACGTGAAGGTGATGGTGGACGATGGCGTGGAGGAGCTAGCGCGGTGAGTTCTGGGCTCGCGGAGAAGTGTGAACGGGAAACGGGGAAGGGGAAGAGAAGAAGAGGTGAGGTTGAGACAGGGAGAGAGGAAGAAGAGAGGGGAAAGGACACTGCGACTCGGCCTCTGGTTTGGCGAGGAGGGGTGGCGCTGCAGCTGAGGTGAAGGGGAACAAAGAGATTGCGTGTTTGAGGAAGGAGAGAATGAAAGAGAAGAGGAGGGAAGAAAGGGGGCGAGGGGTAGTTGACGATAGTTGTGGTGGCGGGTAAACGGTGATGGACGCAAGATGGTGGGTGTTGGATGGCTCAGAGAAGACGAAAGGGGAAGGGCTTCATTGGCTCAGGGAAGGGGGAAAGACAACAGAAGGGGAGATGAGGGAGATGCAGACGAACCAACTGTGAGGGCGCTCCCAACAGAGGGGTGTGAATTGGGGGTGCATACACATTAACGTCCGTGCATACGCACAGACATGAAAATGGGCCATTGTGCATATGCACACGCTGTGCGAATGCTACGGGCAAAGGGGGTGTTTGAGAGTGTGCGCACGCACTAAAGCTGTGCGTATGCACAAAGGGCATTTTTTTTTTTTTTTTTTACAGAAATTCACCCAACATCCCAAGATGTATATAAACAAGAAATTAATAAAAAGTTGCAATTATTTACATTAACTTTAAAATCAATTCAAAATTCTATTTTTCAAATCAAAATTATGGACTATTCAAAACACTTTTAATATGTACAAACAAAAATCTCTCCAAATTCAACCATCCAAAAATTAATTCAAAATTTTAAACGTGCAATTCAAGTCAAAAATGCAATTTAAAGCAAAATTACTAACAATTCACATATGCACTTTAAAACAAAAATCTATTAAGGCAAGCTAACAACCAAGAGATATATTTACAAACAAAAACAAGTGACCAATCAAAAACAAAATATTCACAGATTCACATATTAACAATAGCCAACAATATAACACCATTGGATTCTCCGGCAACGGCGCCAAATTTTACGATGAGAATTATTGCCGGTTTAGAATCAATCGAGGACAAAAATCACTTCGTTGGTAGCATAGTCCAAACCAACAATGAATTCTCAAGATCAAATAATAAATTCAATACAAAATAATCGAGAGTAATTAAACCTCGGGTCGTCTTTCCTAGGAGTTGCAATGAAATATACACTTATTGGCTATGGGAGAGAGCATGGGGAATTGGGAATGAAAGCAAGAGAGCAAGAAATGTAAATAGCAAGGGAGCAATAAACATGCAAGGAAAGTAAATGGAAAGCAATTAAAAGCAATGAAAATGGAAAATGAAAGCTAACAAGGACTCTTGGAAAGAAGTGGGTAGTCTAGGTTTCCTATTCTAGTTATAGACCACAAACATGGCAATTGTGTGGAATCAATTCAAATTAGTCAATCCTCCTTGAGAATTAGTCAAAAGCATAATTGATCTCAATCCATAAGTCCTAGTCAACTCACTAATTACTTAGTGAAAGACTACGTCAATGGAAACCAAACCAATTAACTATTCTCACACAATGCGGAATGGACATCTACAACTCAATTCCATCAAAACATCCAATTTCTCAACCAAGAGTGTGAAAACTAAACATGCAAGAAATTAAACATCAAAGCAATAAAAGTCAAAGCAATTAAATGCAAGAAAAGGAAACTTCAAATGCAAGAAACCTCTTGGCAAGTAATTGAGGAGTAAGGCTACCTATCCTAGACATTGACCACAAACACATGATGATTATGAAGAGTTAATCCTACTTAGTCAACCTTACATCTAAGATAAGTCAAATAGGCATAGTTAATTTCAATCCCTAAGTCCTATGTCAACACTAATGGGTCACATAGAGTCAAGGGAGACTAAATTAACTAACTACTCTAATATATCAAGCAAGAATGGACATCAATGACTCAAGGATCACCAAAGTTAACAATTCCAAGCCAAGAGTGAAGAAAAGCTATGTAAAAACTAAGCCAAGTATTTTATCAAACACTTGGTGTGCCTGAGAATAAATAATATTAAATTGCATTAAAAATAAAATATAAAATACCAAAAGCAAGATAATGACAATAACAATTAAAGAGAGCAATAAATGACATGTAAACATAAAATTGTATTAATTGGAATTAAAATAACAAAAGTATTCATAACAGGAAAAATGCCATAAAAGAGAAAATAACAAAAAGAGATGAAGAAGATAAAGAAGCAATAACAATAAATGACAAGGAAAAGTAAATAGAAACGAGAATTGAAAGTAGAAATTACAAGAAATTAAACTAAAGAACCCTAAGTCTAGAGAGGGGGGGGAGCTTCTCTCCCTAGAAAACTAAGCAAAAACATGTAAAAACCTAAACCTAAGTGCTCTCCCCTTCATCCCTCTTCAATTTGGCTTGAAATAGCTTCAAAAATAACTTGGATTAGATTTTGGGGGCCCAAAAATCGCCCCAGCAGTTTGCAATTAATGAGCTCTCGTGCCAGGACCTGTGCAGACGCACAGATGTGTGCGTCCGCACACTGGCTATTTTCTGACTTGTGCGTACACAAAAATTATGTGCGTCCGCATACTTAGACTTATGTCCACTATAGTAAATTATATATCAATTTGAAACCCCGGACGTTAGCTTTCCAATGCAGCTAAAACCGCCTCATTTGGACCTCTGTAGCTCAAGTTATGATAAATTTAGTACCGAGAGGTCAGGATTGGCAGCTTTACAAATCCTTCATTTCTTGAATTCTCCCATTTTGCATGCTTTCCTTCCACTTCTTCAATCCATACTTGCCTTGTAAACCTGAATACTCAACAAACATATCAAGGCATCAAATGAAATTAAAGTGAATAAAATTTAGCAATTATAAAGCTTAAAAAGCTTATTTTTACTTTCAAGTACAATTTAGGGAGAAATGATGAAACTATGCTATTTCAATAGATAAATGCAAGAAAAGTCAATGAAATCTACCCAAATAGAGAAAATAAATACCATAAAATGTGGATTCATCAGTATAGTTCTTTTGAGCATCATTTAAAATGCGACTAGCATAATAAATGACATGCAGGAGCTTGTCTTGTCGCTGCCTGAACTACTCCTATGGCATAGTCACTGGCATCGCACATCAGCTTGAATGGTAGAGTCCAGCTAGGTGCAGAAATAACAGATGCAGTGACAAGCTTTGCCTTTAAGGTTTCAATAGAAAGTAGGCAATCCTCACCAAAAACAAAAGGTGTGTCTGCAACTAGAATATTGCACAAGGGTTTTGCTATATTAGAAAAGTCTTTGATGAACCTCCTATAAAAACCTGCATGCCTAAGAAACTTCTGATGGCCTTAATATTAGTAGGAGGTGATAATTTTTCAATTATTTCCACCTTAGCCTAATCGACCTCTATTCCCTTGTTTGAGATTCTATGCCCAAGAACAATCCCTTCAGTAACCATAAAATGGCATTTTTCTCAGTTTAAAACCAGGTTTGTTTCTTGGCATTGCTTCAGTACCAGAGCTAGATGGTTAAGACAAGATTCAAAGGAATTTCCAAAAATAGAGAAATCATCCATGAATACTTCCAAGAATTTTTCCCCCATATCTGAGAAGATGGAGAGCATGCACCTTTGAAAGGTTGTTAGTGCATTGCAAAGGCCAAATGGCATCCTCCTATAGGCAAACACTCCATATGGGCATGTAAAAGCTGTCTTTTCTTGATCTTGAGGATCAACTGCAATTTGATTGTAACCCGAGTAGCCATCCAAGAAGCAATAGAATGCATGGCCAGCCAGTCTTTCCAGCATCTGGTCTATGAAAGGTAAGGGAAAGTGATCCTTTCTTGTGGCGTTGTTGAGTCTCCTATAGTCGATGCACCTATGCCACCCTATGACAGTTCTTGTGAGGATCAGCTCATTTCTTTCATTGTGGATTACTACCATCCCGCCTTTCTTGGGTACCACTTGCACAGGGCTTACCCAAGGACTATCAGAAATGGGATATATGATCCCAGCCTCCCACAGCCTTGTAACCTCTTTTTGGACCACCTCCTTCATAGTCGGATTCAGTCGTCTCTGTGGCTGCCCCACGGGTTTAACGTCATCCTCAAGTCTAATTTTGTGCATACATCGAGTTGGATTGATTCCTTTTAAGTCACTTATAGTCCACCCGAGAGCAATCTTGTGGGCTTTAAGTACTTGAATTAGCACCTCTTCTTTCTGCTGCTCTAGGGCAGAACTTATGATAACTAGATATGTGTCACCATCTCCTAAGAACACATATTTCAAGGATGGCGGCAAAGGCTTAAGCTCGAGTTTAGGAGGTCCATTTTCTACTTTAGGGGTGGTCAGTGTCTCCTCCTGCTCTTCTGGTGCATGCAGTTCAAGCATGGCATCTTCAAGAATGTTACCAAGCTCTTCCTCAAGTCTTTCAATCTCACGTACCTCTTCAACCAGGGGATCTATGACATCAATCTTCATGCATTACTTTGGGGGGTCAGGATGTATTCTTATGCCGATTAGAAACTAGTGATAAATCTGATCGTGAGTATAGTCTAACCAACATATGAATACCGCATCAAACAATTCTAAAATCTATGACCGAGAGTATTGATCCCGGGTCGTTCTCCCTAGGAATTGCTTTAGAATGTGCATCATTGATTAGGAAAGCCTTTATGGTTTTGAGAGTTGGTGCAAGAATTCAAACTAGCAAGCAATCAACAATTAATGGAAATAAAAGCCTTGGCCAAGGGTAAGCATTGGAAGTTCCATCATTATAGTTTCCTTCAATTATGATAAGAGTTGATTATTGCTTCACTTAGTTAACCCCCTAACAATGGAGAAAAGTCAAGTGAGAGTAACTAACTTGAGTCACAAGTCCTAGTCTCACCCTAGGGAAGTCTAGCTTTAGTGCACTCCAAGCCAATTAGCAATTCTCAATTTATAATCTACAATTGATATCCACTATTCAAGTGTTTCCAATAACTCAACCCCTAAGCCAAGTAAGAGAAATCTACTCCATAGCTAAGGTTGTCATTATCACAAATAATTGGTAGGCAATTATAGAAAACATGATGCAATTGAGAGAAGAGAATTGAATTAAAGCTATCTATTCTAAACAACAATCACACAATTGAATGAAACCTCAATTCATTAATCCACATTCAAAGTAACAAAGTGAACCAAATCTAGATCTAAGAAATTAAACCAAAATAACATCAATTAAGAGTAGAAGAAGAGTAGATCTACACTTGTAGCAAAACAAAAAGTCAATTAGCAATAGATCTCACCAAGAATTCAAAGGAAACTTGCAATGGAGGATGAAAACCTAGAGAGAAGTTGGAGTTTCTCTCTCTAAAAATAAAATGTAACTAACTTCCTAAAAATATCTAGAATTATCACTCTTTTTAACACCCCTAAGACTTGGTCTTCTTAAGCTTTTCCCTCCAAAATCTGCTCCAAAACAGGGCCTGAAAACCCCTTAAAATTGCTGGGCACGTCTTTCATTTAAAAAATCATGTGCGCATATCGACGCGTACGCGCACTGCACGCGTACGCGTCCTTGGGCTCTTTTGCGATTCTGCGCGCAGGCGTACAGTGCGCACGAGCGTCATAAGGGATATGGCCCAGCCATATAAGCGTGTCGGCTCCTCGCTCGGCTCCACTGTGCTGCCTCTGGATGAGCGCATCCACGCGTACGCGCACTGTGCGCGTGCGCGCGCATGTCCAAACTTCAATTCTTTGATTTGTTTCATGCTCCTTCCGTTCATGCATGCTTCCTCCATTCCCCTTGGCCATTTTTGCCCTATAACTTCTGAAATCACTTAACAAACGGATCAAGGCATCTAATGGTAATAGAGGAGGATTACAATATCTCAATTTTGATGCAAAAGAAGCATATTCTCATATATGAGGTAAAATGGGAAAGAGACACGAAATCATGCAGTTTTATATGAATAAGTGTGGAAAATCATTGATAAAACCCTTAGATTCTATGCATGATAAACCCTAAAAACGAAGTTTATCAACCTCCCCACACTTAAAGTATAGCATATCCTCATGCTATGGGAAAGCAAAAGATCAAAGGACTACAAGGGTGTAGGACTCATGTGATGCGATCTACCTACATGAATGCAACTAGGGTACATGCTACTATCTACTTGGCCAAGAGTAATTCAATCTTTCTAGAAGACACATATATATGTGCACATAGAGCAGAATGATGGCAATGTATGAACTCTACCAATTCTAGTCATCAGAATGAAATATGCATAACTTGTATGAAGAACGCTCGCGAGAGCCGGGAACAAGGAATTGAGCTTCGAACCCCTCACCGGAAGTATTTGCGCTCTATTCGCTCGGTGTATAGGGTTGATCACTCAATCCCTCCCTACTTCATGCTTTTCTAAAATTTGTTTTTCTTCTAACAATCAACATATATTCCATGCATGCATGCAAGTATCATGGGGTCTTTTCTTTAGGTTGTAATGGGGTTAGGGTCAAGGTAAGGGTGCATATTTAGTCAAGTGAGCTTGAAATTTGAATCTTTGATAAGCTTAAACTTTCTACCTAACCTATGACATCCTATACAATTCAAAAGCTAACCTAACTACCCATTCTTCACTTTTTAACATACTCATACATTTTATTTTCATTTCACAACACTTATGCATTGATCCTTATTGAGCCTTGCTTTTAGGGCATTTTGTCCCCTTTTTATTTCTTTCTTTTTCTTTGTTTCTTTCTTTTTCTATATATATATATATTTTTTTTTTCTTTTTTCCTTACTATTTTTCTTTTTCTCTCTTTTCTTTTCCCCTTTTTTTCTTAATCATCAATGCATAATGTCTATACGTTTTATCAATACATGAGCATGTACCCAATTCCCAATCATTTCAATAAAAATACAAGGCTACCTTTTTATTCACCCAATGTCCCAAGTTTTCCCACACTTGAATGATACACACACACACACACTAGCTTAAGCCAATCAAAGATCCAAATAAGGACATTTATTGTTTTCCGCTTTAAGGCTGGTAATGTGCTAAATTAAGAACAAGTGGGTTAATCATAGGCTCAAAGTAGCTAACAATGGGAGATAAAAGGTAAGGCTATTTGGGTAAGTGAGCTAATGA
The DNA here is from genome assembly GCF_003086295.3 of Arachis hypogaea. Classification (NCBI taxonomy): domain Eukaryota; kingdom Viridiplantae; phylum Streptophyta; class Magnoliopsida; order Fabales; family Fabaceae; genus Arachis; species Arachis hypogaea. The sequence goes on from NC_092053.1 coordinate 90,758,479, forward strand.
AATGATGGCCTCAATCATATACATGCATGAATACAAGGAATAATGGACATATAGAATTAAACAAATCAAATATTACAATCATAGGAAGAGAACAATTTCACACAAGAAGGAAAAATAAGTGGTTATAAGATGTAACCACACCATTAGGCTCAAAACTCACTTGCTTGTGGTCTTGGCTCAAATCCCATGTTCCAAAATACTGTAACAACCCCGGTTTTCGAGAACGCGAAATCTTTTCTGAAAGTACTGATTTCTCCGGAAGATCAGTAAGGGGAAAACCTTTGATATATCATCAAGTATCTCAATCCTCATTGTCATTATGTCATCTTTAAGTTAGAACCTTTTACGAGACAAGCTCGATAACGCGGTCACGAAGAACCTGGTTTTTGAACCATATCGGTTAGAAGTTTTGATTTGGTTTTTTTGTAAATAGTCTCAGTTTGACGAACCGGACTCGATTTATGAGAGAAGAGAGATAATAGGATGATATTATCATTATATTAGTATTAGAAGCTTCTTGAATAATATTATAAGGTTACCTGGTCAGTTTTAGTTAAAAACAGAAAATCGGTTTAACCGGGTTTACGGTTTACTGGTGCAGCTTAGCACCAACACTCTCTGATGAATTTAGCAATACTAAGGCCTCATTATACATGTAATATTCTCATAATAAATATGTTACTAGTGTCATTTATGCTAGTAGCTCAGAAAATAATTTTTAGAGATGTTTTTACGAGTGTTCCGATACACCTAGTTTTAGTAGTTGTACACCAGAGATATTTTAATATTATTTTAATCCACCTTCAAGCCAACCAATCACAACTCACCTTACACCCCCAAGACCTCCAAGGCTGTCTCATTTCATCATTTTGGCCGAAAATAACAAGAGAGAAAAGAGAGAAACTTTCATGAACACTTAATCTTCAAAGCTTGATTTCTTCTGAACTAAAACTCAAATCAAAACTCCGATTTCACCAAAATGATCCTCTCTTCTTCCTCTACATAACCATGTAACTTATCAAGGATGGAAATAAGGTGAGATAGCTGTCTCCCTCCCATTTCAATTCGGTTTTCAAGGAAACATGCTTAAACATGTGTTTTCTTGATGTTCTTCCTTAGGAATCATGCTTAACTTGACTTGAGGGCCAAGAAACGTGAATTTTCAGCAAGTCTAAGGTGAGATATCTCTTCCTAACATACTGAGTAAGATTTGGTCAGTTGAGAGTTTTTGGATTTAAAGTTGTTCTTGATGTGATTTAGGAGGAAAAAGTGCTTAAGGACCACCTGAAAGTTTAACCGAATTAGGAGCAGCAAAACCAGGTAGGGATTGACGAATTTAATCTTGATTGATTGTGTTTTAGTTGTGTGATTATGATATGGTTTGGCTGTGCTAGAAATTGATGATTTATATGATTGATTCTTGGTGAAAATTTGGTAAAATTTTGATGAAATTTGATGAAATTCAAGCTTTAAAGTTCATGTTCTTGGGCAGCTGGAAAAACGAAACCCTAAGCTTAAATTGAGGTTCAATTTGTGTTGAAATCATGTAGAAAAGATGGGGTTTTAGTGGCTGCTAATTTATTATGAATTATAGTAAAAATCGGTTGCTGAAAAGACTGAAAAACGGGTAAAAACAGAGAAGGAATCTGAAGAATTTATGAAGAACATGAAGAACACTTTGAGTGTGATAAAGAACAATGAAGAACACCTTTTTTATTCATAAAAGGGCAAGGAAGTAATTAATTTGGTGTTTGGGGGTTATTTAGTAATTTCTGGAAGTTAGGGTGGTAAAAGTAGAAATATTAAAAGTTACGGGTGGTAAAATGTGAATTTTAAAGGTTAAAAGTAAAAGTAAGTTAATTTTCGAAAATTTAATGATAAAATAATAAAAAAATGATAAAATAATAAAAAAATAATAAAATAATGCGAAAAAGGCAGTTTTCTGTAAAAGCTTTAGAAAGACAACTTTAAGCGCAGAATCTCATAATTACCTTCATAAAACACTTAGGGAGTGGTAAAAACATATTAGTGAGGCAAAGATAATAAAATATAAAAAGTTGAAGAAAAGATAGAAATCGAAGAAAAAGTCTATAAAGTTTTAATGACAGAAAAACAGACAGAGACTAGTGAACGAACTAGGACAACATAGTTAGTCCTGGAATTGCAAATAGGGTTAGGTATTATATGAAAAGTTAAACTGTTTCAGTATAGACTTAATGAACCTATACCTGGGACAGACTAACTATTCATACCGAAATATACATAAGCTTTAAATACATACGTTAAACAGAGAAATCAGAGCAGAGTAAAGAAACACAGAGAATAGAGTAACCAGAGCAGAATAAAGGGATACAGAAAAAAGAGTAATCAGAGAAAAGTAAAAAGACAAAGAGAAAAGAGTAATGTGATAAAGAGAAATGGTTTGAATTAAGATGTTGTAAAAGTGAAAGATGTAAAGTTTGTACAGTATGATTGAACAGAGAAAGAAAGAGGTACTGCATAAGAATGTGAAAATGATGATGAATAATGAGAATGACGATGAATAATGATAATGAGAATGATTATGTGATGATTTGTTGCTTGAGGCAACCCAAGAGATATTTATTTGTTGCTTGAGGCAACCCAAGAGATGTGTTTATTCATTTGTTGTATTAAGGCAACTACAGATATACTTGTATGATCATCTGCTGCAGTGAGGCAGTCAGATAGATCATGGTGTGATCACTGAGAACGCTTTTCTATGGTACAGATCCATATTTTATTTCTGTAAGGCAGAGGGGTTATTTCCTGCTACAGAAGTACCGTGACCACCTGTTCCATTTCTGTAGTGGCAGAGGGGTTATTTCCTGTATACAGAAGGTGTGTCAGCATACATCCCTGCAGTGGCAGATGTGTTATTTCCTGCGTGCAGTGGACCCTGTGGTGGCAGAGGGGTTATTTCCTGTACACAGGGGTATAGCCAATAGGAAAGCCTTATCCAGACAGAGGTTGCTGGATAACGTCGGGAGCGGGTTAGTAACCGACAGATGAGCTCATTACCTGCACTAGGGCTAGACATGCATCATACTTGGTTGCGCATTTCCTCTGTTATGATTGTTGTTTGAATGTATGCTTTCTTTGTTTGTATTCTATTCATTGTGTCTGTGTTTTATTTTCTTGTATTTCTTTTGTTTGTGTTTTGCTTTCTGTTTTCTCTGTTTTTTCTATTTATCTGTATCTTCTGTTCACTACTTCTCGATGTTTTGTTATTCATCTGCTAAACAATACGAAATTAATGAACTTAACTAATAACCCCGGCCCTACTAAGAACTCCCCAGTTCTTACCCCTTCTCTCTCCCTTCCCCCTTCAGATGGAAGTATAAGTACCCTTCCGTAGTTCGTTGATGATGGTTCTGCAAAGAGGATTCCGCTCTAGATAGTCTTCTGAGTCTAGGGTGAATCTCGTTCTCTGTTTACATGTATATACTGTAAGACAGCTGATATCTGCACCCCGTTTGTACGTGAACTTTAACCTAAATCCTATGTACAAGACTTCTGTTGTGTGGCTACTTGATAAGGTACCAGAGAGACGTCATATGGCAATGACTGATCGTGCAGAGGAGTAGCAGATGATGTTCTACCTTTTGGTGACGTTTCACCTGACTTGAGTTTTGAAGACCTAGAACGTACTTTCCCTCGCTTTAGTAGTTTTGAGGGACTAGGCGAGTATAGAGTCTAGGCTAGCCTAGGTGCCAGCTTAGGGACCTCTTGAACAGGTCAGGACCTGGGATGTTGTATGTATATATATGTATATAGACATTATTTAGCTATATCTAGGGGTGTTCTAACTAACAGTCTATATTCTAATAAAGGCTAAATCACTGAATGTTGTCAACTACTTGCGATGTATTTATGTGTGGTTGTTTATAACTGATTTATCTGTTATTATTTGTGAATTGATTATGAATGATTCCGTCTATTAATCCAAACGTTTTCAAAAAAAAAATGTACCTCGCTAACTCACTACACTTTTAACAACGAATCAGGCTCATATAATAAATAATAGATAATAATTAGGATGACAAATTGGTAGCACTCAGTTTCTGGTATGTTCTAGGCGTACTAAAAATTGGGTCGTTATAAATACATTCTTTAAACAAGTTAAGCATCAAAAGATTTTTAAATTTCAAAATTGGTAGGTTTGCCGTAAAATTCTTGTTTTCTAGAATAGAACTCATTGCTCTAACCAAGTGGATTTATTAAGAGATACCAAGAATGAAAGACCTAGCATGAAATCTACTCTAGTTAAGAAAAGAGGTTCAAGGAATTTTTTCGGGTGTTACCTACGGAGACCGGTCAGCCGACCGACCACCCCACACTTAGAAGTTGGCACAGTCCTCCGTGCCTTGAGTGAGACGGAGTGGTTGATCGGCTTCCACGTGTCCATCCACTTCTTCATCATTATCGCTTTCATCATTATTGGTACCGGTGGACGTGGAAATTTCCGGTTCCTCCATAGGCGGTGCTAGGCAACTTAGAAGCTTCTTAACGAAAGTGTATCGGCGTTGGTTACGCCGCTCATAACAATCAAGCTTCTTGTGGAGTTCCTCTATGCGTTGCATGGATGACTTTGGTGGTGCGGATGAGGAAGAGGGGATGCGCATGGAGACGGAAAAGTGTGGCTATTCGGTGTCCGCCGGAGGGTAAAGGTACCTCCCGTTTGGAACAACATCTCTGTCCATCGGGATCATGGCCCTTCTATCCTTGGTCTTTCGGGGAACACCGACTGCGGCGACTAAGTCGGTCACTAGAGCGGAAAAAGGTAGATTCCCCTTAGCATGAATGCGGCCCATAGATTGGCGGATGAGACGATAAATATGCACTGGTCTCTCTGTGAGGACACACCAAACCAACAAGGTTAACTCGGCAGTGATAGATGAGCCATGGGTGCTTGAGAGCACGTAGTGGGCTAGAATTTGGGCCCATGCTTAAGCCTTTCTGGTTAGAAAACGTACGTCGATGCCCTTGGGCCGGGGCCTCATCCTTCTTCGAATCCAGAATGATTCGGGTGTGGCAATGACCTTAAGGATAGCATCCCAATCAAACGCATATTCGCACCGGGCCGACAAAATCTCCTGATAGGCATCAACCCCGTCCGCTAACGGTTCGGTCTTAAGCACATTTTGAATGGCCTCCTCTGTGACGGGAACTTGCCTTCGGCGCACCAATACCGATGTGAGGGAAGGGGAATGGTAATTGGTGTAAAATTCAGACACCCATGACAAGTTCGCCTCCCGTGGCTTCCTCAATAGGAATTTCCATTGCCGTCATTCGATGCGGGGCAAAATGAGCGGTATGACATGAGCCGGAGGGGCCAGAAAGGGCTCCGCATGATAGTTCCGTGGCTTGATCAAGGGATAGACAAGTTCACAATAGCGGTTGGGGAACTTGTTCGGATCCCTCGCCGGATTATCTTTTTCCGAAACATCAATGTTAGCAACGCTCCTGGGCTTGGTGAGGAGGGCCTTAGCTTGCGGGCCTTGGTGTGCTTTGCTAGTAGACCGTGATGGTGCCTTCTTGGGCGCCTTTTCATTGTCTCTTTTGAGCACCATCCTAGAAAGAAGGAAAGGTGGTGAAATTAATCTTAAAGAGGCGCCAAGAAAGAACAATCATGCAAGTGATAAAGCACAAAAGAATAAGTGACTTAGATACATGACAACTGCAACATGTAACTAAGACAATAATGAAGATCATAGCTAGTCACTAGCATGTGATACATGAGCGGTATAGGCATGCGAACAGGAAGCATGAGAAGCGCACACTCATAACAACAAGAAGTAAGTAAAATATGGGATGAGCTTGTAGAAATGAAACAAGAAATGTAGGAAGTTCAATGTATACATGAACAAACAAGTGAATGAGAAGGAACACCAAAATAGAGAACACTTAGTCAAAATGATTCCAAGAAGTCATATGGTTCTTTCATCAAACACTTGGTGTGCATCCCTTTATGACAAAAACTTAGAGAAGAGTGACAATGTAGCATCCCATAAAGCATCAACAATCATCATATCACACCACTAAATACAAAAGAAAGTAAGTAAATCAAACAAACTCATCAATGCAAGAGTAAGCTCCACTTAGGATACCCATGAGAAAATGAAAGGAAAGAAAGAAATAAAATGCAATAAACAAAGAGAACATGAATGCAACTACTAAAAAAATAAGAGCATGTAATTAGGGGGATGGAAAAAAAAGAAAGGGGAACTAAAAAAAAAACTTTAGAAAGGAGGGGTACCTTAAAGGGGGAAGAAGGAGATAGGGTATGGAGGTGAGAGAAGGGTTAGTGAAGGAGAGGAGAGGGAAAAGAGGTGTGGGTCTGCTGGAGGTGGTGGTTGCCGCCGGAGGTGGCGGAGAAGAAGAGGTAGGGATGGTAGAGGAGGGTAGAGGTGAAGAAGAGGGGTGGTGGTAAGAAGAAGGAAAGAAAATGGAGGGAGAAAGGCACACTTTCATTCAATTGGTTCACGAAACCGACGCGCGCGCGCATGGGCAAAATCAGTAACGACGCGGATGCGCACAGTGCGTGTCTGCGTGAAGTAGCGAAATGTGAGGGTGCACGCGAGCGCCAGGTGTGCATGCGCGTGCATATGTGTTGTGCCCTCAGCACAGGTTGGGCACAACTCTGGCCCAACTCTCGGAAAAAAGTACCAGAAAGTAAAATTTGTTGAGCGACGCGGACGCGCACAGTGCGCTGACGCGTCGATTGACATTATGGTCGAGGTACGCGTGCGCACCAGGTGCGCCTACGCGTGAGTTGAGCTGGGCCAGTAGCATGAAATTGGCCCAACCAGGGCACAACTCTCTGGACGATGGCCCAGGGTCGCAAAACGCAGTAGTGACACGTACGTGGCTAGTGCGCGCACGCGTGTTTTTGTGTGGATTGACATGGACGCGTACGCATCTCGTGCGCGCACACGTGATGTTGGTTATGCCCAGGGCTCAAAGCTGGCTCAGAATTTGCACAACTCTCTGGTAAATGGCCCAAGAGTTGCGAAAGCCAGGGGCGCATACGCGCACAGTGCACGCATGCGTGGCCCCCCTCCCCTTTTTTTTGAATGAATGGAGAAAATGCCTAATTATCATGTATTCACTGTCCAAACAAGCCAAAGAAGTCAAAAACACCTAAAATCAATGCAAAAGCTAAAGAGAAGTGTGCTTCTACCATACAATCAATTCATTTATAAAAAAATCAATGCAAGTCTTTATGAACAAGTTATCCAAGGTAGGCACAAGCAATGCTAATCAAGCAAAAATGTAGCTAAACAATTACAAAACAATGAAGAATTCAAAAGAAAAGACGGTATACAAAGGAGGGAAAGGATAGATCTCACCATGGTGGGGTGTCTCCCACCTAGCACTTTTGTTTAATGTTCTTAAGTTGGACTTTCACTTGTTCATTGCTCTTTGCCAAGAGGTGCGTCTTCCAAAAGGAATACCTCAACCTCTTTGTTGCTCTTCATTTGCTCACCATGATACAACTTGAGACGGTGCCCATTGACTTTGAAGATATCCAACCTTGAGGGATGGCACAAATGGTAAACCCCATAAATCTAGAATTGTAAAGAAGGACTAGATCACCGGCTTTAAATTCTTTGCCTCTTATGTTCCTATCATGCACGGCTTTCATCTTTTCCTTGTAAAGTCTAGAGTTCTCATAAGCTTCAAGCCTCAAACATTCCAACTCCGCTAATTGTATCTTCCTCTCAATTCCGGCTCCACCCAAACTTAGATTACACTCTTTGATGGCCCAATACGCCTTGTGCTCTATTTCCACTGGCAAATGGCAAGCTTTACCATACACCAACCGAAAGGGGCTCATGCCAATTGGCATTTTGTATGCCGTACAGTAGGCCCATAATGCATCGGTGAGCTTGGCACTCCAATCTTTCCTATTGGATTTCACAATCCTTTCCAAGATACGTTTAATCTCCCGATTGGAAACCTCGACTTGGCTGTTTGTTTGTGGGTGGTAGGCTGTGGCTACTTTATGCATGATACTATACTTCTTCATGAGTCCTTCCATTCTTCTGTTGTAAAAGTGTGAACCTTGGTCGCTCACGATTGCTCGTGGCGACCCAAATCTACTAATGATATTATTTCTCACAAAAGAAAGGACTACGTTAGCATCATCCGTCCGGGTGGGTATCGCTTCTACCCATTTAGACACATAATTAACGGCGAGTAGAATGTAGAGAAAACCATTAGAATTTGGGAATGTCCCCATAAAGTCAATTCCCCACACGTCGAAAATCTCACAAAATAGCATGGTTCGTTGGGAAATTTCATCCTTATTAGAGATATTACCAAATCTAATGCATTGAGAATAAGATTTACAAAAATGAGAAAAGTCCTTGAAAAGAGTTGGCCACCAAAAGCCACAATCTAGGATTTTCCTTGTCGTTCTTTGAGATCCAAAATGGCCTCCTCCTTCGGAGGAGTGGCAAGCTTCCAAGATTGAGTGGAATTCGGTTTGTGGAATGCACCTCCGAATTACTTGATCTGCCCCACATCTCCAAAGGTATGGGTCATCCAACACATAGTATTTGGATTCACTTTTTAGCTTATCCTTTTGGTGTTTGGAGAGATTAGGAGGGAAGGAGCGAGATACTAAGTAATTGGCGATTGGTGCATACCAAGGAATGGTTTCCGAGATTGCATGCAAGCCCTCAAAGGGAAAAGAATCATTGATAGGAATAGTATCATTTTTTGTATGTTCAAGGCGACTTAAATGGTCTACCACTAGGTTTTGCGTACCACTCATATCCTTGATTTCCAAGTCAAACTCTTGCAATAATAACACCCATCTAATCAATCTCGGTTTGGATTCCTTCTTAGCCAACAAATACTTTAATGCCGCATGATCCGAGTACACTACCACCCTTGAACCGAGAAGATATGCTCAGAACTTGTCCAAGGCAAAAACAATGGCCAAAAGTTCTTTTTCGGTAGTAGTGTAGTTGGATTGGGCTCCATCTAATGTTTTTGATGCATAGGCTATGACATATGGATTTTTACCCTCGCGTTGTGCTAACGCGGCTCCCACGGCAAAATTTGAAGCATCACACATTATTTCAAATGGGCTACTCCAATTCGGCCCTCGCAGAATGGGAGCTTGGGTCAATGCTACCTTGAGCTTGTCGAAAGCCTCCATGCATTCCTTGCTTAAATCAAACTCAATATCCTTTTGTAGCAACCTTGAGAGAGGTAATGCTACCTTGCTAAAATCCTTGATGAATCTCCGATAAAATCCTGCATGTCCAAGAAAAGAGCAGACCTCCCTCTCGGAAGAGGGGTAAGGCAAACTAGATATAACATTAATTTTAGCCGGATCTATGGAGATACCATCTTTGGAAACAATATGTCCTAAAACAATGCCTTGTTTGACCATGAAATGACATTTCTCAAAATTTAAGACAAGGTTGGTTTTAGTACATCTTTCCAAAACTTTTTCAAGACTATCCAAGCAATTATCAAAAGAATCACCATATACCGTGAAGTCATCCATGAATACCTCCATGTATTGCTCTAGAAAATCCACAAAGATGCTCATCATGCACCTTTGGAAAGTTGCCGGTGCATTGCATAAGCCGAATGGCATACGCTTGTAGGCATAAGTTCCAAAAGGGCAAGTAAATGTTGTTTTTTCTTGGTCCTCTAGAGCAATGTGTATTTAGAAGTATCCCGAATAGCCATCTAGGAAGCAATAATGAGACTTACTGGATAATCGATCGAGCATTTAATCGATAAACGGAAGTGGAAAATGATCTTTTCTAGTGGCCGCATTCAACCTTCGGTAGTCTATGCATACTCGCCAAGAGTTTTGCACCCGTGTTGCTATAAGCTCCCCGCTTTCATTCTCAATTGTGGTTACCCCGGACTTCTTAGGTACAACTTGAACGGGACTTACCCATTCGCTATCCGAAATAGGGTAGATGATGTCCGCCTCAAGTAACCGTGTTACCTCTTTCTTGACAACCTCCAAAATAGTAGGATTTAATCGCCTTTGAGGTTGTCTCACGGGTCTAGCTTCCTCTTCCAAAAAGATACGGTGCTCACACACTTGGGGACTTATCCCCACTAGATCCGCCAAACTCCACCCTATTGCCCTTTTGTTCTTCCTCAAAACGCATAGCAACTTCTCTTCTTGTTGAGGATTGAGTTCCCTTGCTATAATTACCGGAAACTTGTGGGCTTTATCAAGGTATGAATACTTTAAGTGGGGTGGTAATGGCTTCAATTCTAGCTTTTGCTCTTGGCTTGCTGCTTGAACTTCTTCACTTGGATCTTCACTATTTTCTTCAATCATATTTTTCTCTTCTAGCTTTGCACAATGCACTTCCGCCACAATGTTGTCAATTAAATCACATCGGAATATGGAATTGTTCTCCAGTGGGTGCCTCATTGCTTCTTCTAGACTAAAACTTACAACTCTCCCATCTATCTCGAATGAGTAAGTTCTCGAATGGGCATCCAACTTGAATCTAGAGGTCCTCAAAAATGGCCTCCTAAGTAGGATAGATGATGCCCTCTCGGATTCGCTTGGTGGCATCTCAATGATATGGAAATCAATTGGGAATATCAAACCCTTTATGTCGACCAACACATCTTTCGCAATACCCGACACGGTTATTATGCTCTTGTCCGCCAAGACAAACCTAGCCGCCGACCGCTTCAACGGTAGGAGCTTCAATAGATGATAAATAGAAAGAGGCATAATACTAACGCATGCACCAAGGTCGCACATACAATCAATGAATTGGACTCCATCAATGACACAAGAAACTAAGCAAGGACCCGGATCAAGACACTTTTCCGGAATGGATCCCATCAAAGCCGAAATAGAACGACCCAATGGAATGGTTTCCAACTCATGAATTCTATCTTTGTTCATACACAAGTCCTTAAGAAATTTCGCATATTTAGGCACTTGGTGTATAGCATCAAAGAGGGGGATAGTTACCTCCACTTTTTTGAACATCTTTACCATTATTGGGTCAAGCTCCACACGTTTCTTAGCCTTTCTTACCAATGTAGGAAATGGAATTGGTTGAGCCACTTCCTCTAAAATTTGCTCTTTTCTATGGACTTCACTCCTTGGTTGTGGTTCTTCATCTTCAACTATTACATGTGACTCCTCCTCCTCTTCAATTTCCTCTATCTCAACTCCATCTTCTTCTTGAGCAACTTTCATCGGGTTAGGTACCATTGAATCTCTTTCCTTCAATTGCGTTCCAGACCTCAAGGTTACGACGTTGATGCCACCTTTGGAGTTGGGCAAAGGTTGAGAGGGTATGACACTAGAGGTTGAGGCTTGAGGAGTGGGAATAGAAGGTGGTTCCATGCGAGCAATGAGAGCTTGGAGAGTAGAAGTGAGGCCATTAAGACTTAAGTTGAGGGTGTTTTGGAGTTCCTTTTATCCTTGGAGTATGGATCAGAGTGTGTTATCTTGATTTGGAGATGTGGAAGGGTAGGTAATTTGTGGTGCTTGGGGTTGATTAGGTGGAAGTGGTTGTCTATGAGGTGGTATGTAGGTTTGATAGTTCCTTCCTTGATTTGGTTGTTGGTTTGGAGGGTTTTATGAGTAGCGGTTTTGTGAAGTATTGTTGTTCCATCTTTGGTTGCCTCCGTTGTCCCTACCTCCTTGTTGATAATTGTCCTGCCAACTTTGGTTGGAGCTATCCCTCCATCCTTGATTGGAATTGTTACTCCCTTGGCTATAGTTGCCTCCTTGTTGGGGGTACCCTTGGTTATAGTTGCTCCCTTGGTTATGGTATCCTTGATTGGAACGTTCATAGTAGGGGCGATCATAAAAGTTGTAGGTAGCCGCTAGAGTGTTATCTTCTTGGAGACTTGGACATTCGTCCGTGTAGTGGGAGTAGCATGAGAAAATGCCACACACTCTTTGGGGGACCAATTATTGACATTGTTAGTTTTGAGGAGAAGGTTGTTGTTGAGATAGAGGTGGTTGTTGATTCACTTGGAGTTACTTTAGAAGTCTTGTCATTTCACACAAAGTCTTGGTAAGGGTAGCGGTCTCACCACTAGAAGAAACTTCATTCACGGCCTTTGGATGGTTGACTCTTCGTCTAGCATGTTGAGTGGACTCAGCCAAGTCGGTAATGAGTTGCCATGCCTCCTCTGCCGTCCGATACTTTGACAAAGAACCGTTGCTTGAAGCATCTAATAAATTCTTATCTTGCTCCCTCATGCCTTGGCATACATAGCTAAGCAAGACTTGAGTGTCAATCATATGGTTGGGACATGAATCAAGAAGTTTGCGAAACTGTTCCCAATATTCATACAAAGTTTCCATCTCGCCTTGTACAATACATGAGATCTCCTTCCTTAACTTGTCCGTCATTTCCATGGGCATGAACTTATCAAGGAATTCTCTCCTAAGCAAATCCCAATCAGACACAACATCACTAGACAAGGTATAGAACCACTCCTTGGCTCTTCCCTCAAGAGAGAAGGGAAAGGCAAACAACCATATAGCTACTTCATCGGATCCTTCCCGCCTAGTAGTCAAGCATACACCATGAAAGTCCTTAAGGTGTCTAATTGGATCTTGTGCGGGAAATCCATGGAATTTTGGTAAGAGATTGATGAGAGCGGTCTTGAGTTCAAAGTTTGCATTCAAGTTGGGATGAAGCACATGTAGAGGTTGGAGAACAAAATCCGGTGCACCCGCTTCCTTGAGAGTAACTCTTCTTGGAGCGGCCATGTTGTCAAAACGTAGATCAAAAGAAAAACTATTAGTAGTATCAACGGAAGAGTAATTGGTGCCTTCATTGGATGACGATGATATGGTTGGTGAATTGGTAAGAACCTTTTCACCTTCCTCGAAGACCAACCGCCTCCGAGCTTGCCTAATATGAAGCAAGGTTCTTTCAATTTCCGAATCAAAGGGTGCTAAGCTCGGATTTGGTAGTGAACGCGTCATACAATGAAGGAGATAAGAAACTCATGACATCAATCGGCATCTAAACAAAGATTAATCATAACTAACAAGCAAACGAGCAAACAATCAATTAAGAGAGAAATGCAAGTATTCACATATCAACATATTCATACTAACCAATAGAATGGCACACATAAGCAATTCCCCGGTAACAGTGCCATTTTGATGAACGGAAATATTCTTATGCTGATTAGAAACTAGTGATAAATCCGATCATGAGTATAGTCTAACCAACATATGAATACATCATCAAACAATTCTAAAATCTATGACCGAGAGTATTGATCTCGGGTCGTTCTCCCCAGGAATTGCTTTAGAATGTGCATCATTGATTAGGAAAGCCTTTATGGTTTTGAGAGTTGGTGCAAGAATTCGAACTGGAAAGCAATCAACAATTAATGGAAATAAAAGCCTTGGCCAAGGGTAAGCATTGGAAGTTCCATCATTATAGTTTCCTTCAATTATGATAAGAGTTGATTATTGCTTCACTTAGTTAACCCCCTAACAATGGAGGAAAGTCAAGTGAGAGTAACTAACTTGAGTCACAAGTCCTAGTCTCACCCTAGGGAAGTATAGCTTTAGTGCACTCCAAGCCAATTAGCAATTCTCAATTTACAATCTACAATTGATATCCACTATTCAAGTGTTTCCAATAACTCAACCCCTAAGCCAAGTAAGAGAAATCTACTCCATAGCTAAGGTTGTCATTATCACAAACAATTGGTAGGCAATTATAGAAAACATGATGCAATTGAGAAAAGAGAATTGAATTAAAGCTATCTATTCTAAACAACAATCACACAATTGAATGAAACCTCAATTCATTAATCCACATTCAAAGTAACAAAGTGAACCAAATCTAGATCTAAGAAATTGAACCAAAAGAACATCAATTAAGAGTAGAAGAAGAGTAGATCTACACTTGTAGCAAAACAAAAAGTCAATTAGCAATAGATCTCACCAAGAATTCAATGGAAACTTGCAATGGAGGATGAAAACCTAGAGAGAAGTTAGAGTTACTCTCTCTAAAAACAAAATGTAACTAACTTCCTAAAAATATCTAGAATTATCACTCTTTTTAACACTCCTAAGCCTTGGTCTTCTTAAGCTTTTCCCTCCAAAATCTGCTCCAAAACAGGGCCTGGAAACCCCTTGAAATCGCTGGGCACGTGTTTCATTTAAAAAATCATGTGCGCATATCGACGCGTATGCGCACTGCACGCGTACGCGTCCTTGGGCTCTTTTGCGATTCTGCGCGCAGGCGTACAGTGCGCGCGAGTGTCATAAGGGATATGGCCCAGCCATATAAGTGACGAACGGATTTTTTGATGGTTTAGAATTTCACAAATGAATTCTCGTTGCAAGTATAGTTTCTAAACCAATCACTAATCCTTTCATACAAAAAAGTTGTTTGTCACTAGTACAAACCCCTAAAATTTATAAACCGAAGTATTGGACCTCGGGTCGTCCTCCCTAGGAATTACAATGAAGTGTCTTGTTATTGGTTGTGAATTATATTTGGGGTTTTTAAGCTTTTGGACAAGAAATATAAATGGCAATGAAAATAAACTAACAACTATAAAAGCTCTTGGCAAGGTATGAGAACTAGAAATCCTATCCTAATTATCCTTCTCAATTGTGATGAGAATTGTTCATTGCTCCCACTTAGTTAACCCCTACCCATGGAGGAAAGTCAAGTGGATGAATCAATTTGATTCCTCAAGTCCTAATTAACTCCTAAAGGAGAGACTAGCTTTAGAGGCATTCCAATCAATTAGCAATCTCTAATTATCAATCAACAAAGGAATTAGATAACTCAAGAGTCACTAATCACTCTACCATAGCCAAGAGGAACAAAATCTATACTAAAATCCAACCAAGCATTTCATCAAACACTTGGAAGGCACAAAAGAAAAGTATAGTCAATCACAACAAGAATGAATTCTAACTACAATTGAATACAAAGGATCAACAACAACAACCAAGGAAATCACAATTATCATGAATTACCTCAAATTGCATTATTAAAAGGGAATAAAGAGAACAAGAGTATCTCAATTACAAAACCTAGAAACAAAATAAGAGAAATTACAACAAGAGAATAGGGATAGAGAGAAGAACCAAAGAGTAGCAATCATCAATTGAAGGTAAAAGTAGAAGGAGACTGAATTAAACCTAGAACTATGAGATCCTAATCTAACCCTAATTCCTAATCCTAATTCTAGAGAGAAGAGAGAGCTTCTCTCTCTAAAACTCTAAACTAAAAGTGATTATTGGTTAAAAGGTGATGATTCATCAAAAGTCATGATCCCCTTAATCCTTCATCCTTTTATTCCTTTCCCTTAGCAATTTGGCGCCAAAAATGGGTTCAGAAACCCTCTCAAATCGCCAGGCACGTGTTGCATTAGTGAGGTCATGTGCCCTTATCGACGCGTGCGCGCACGGTACGCGTGCGCGTCCCTGGCTAATTCTTCGATGTGCGCGCGAGCGCCTTGTGCGCGTGCGCGTGCATGGCTGACTTTGCTTCTTTGACTTTTTATGCTTCTCTCCACTTGTATGCTTCCTTCCTTGCTTCCTTTGATCCATGCCTAGCCTATTTCAATCCTGGAATTACTAGCAAACACATCAAGGCATCTTTATGGAATCAAAGAAGAATTAGAATTCGTCAAGATAAGGCTTAAAAAGCATGTTTTTACACTTAAGCACAAATATGGGAGAGATAACAAAATCATGCTAACTCCTAGGCTAAATGTGACAAAAGGTTATCAAAATACTCTAAATTCAATGCAAAACAAACCGTCAAATTGGGGTTTGTCAATAAGCACGCCGGCTCCTCGCTCGGCTCCACTGCGCTGGCTCTGGATGAGCGCATCTACGCATACGCGCACTGTGCGCGTGCGCGCGCATGTCCAAACTTCAATTCTTTGATTTGTTTCATGCTCCTTTCATTCATGCATGCTTCCTCCATTCCTCTTGGCCATTTTTTCCCTATAACTTCTGAAATCACTTAACAAACGGATCAAGGCATCTAATGGTAATAGAGGAGGATTACAATATCTCAATTTTGATGCAAAAGAAGCATATTCTCATCTATGATGTAAAATGGGAAAGAGACACGAAATCATGCAGTTTTATATGAATAAATGTGGAAGATCATTAATAAAACCCTTAGATTCTATGCATGATAAATCCTAAAAACGGGGTTTATCAACAGCATTGAATGTAAACTCATCCTTGTTGACTCTCAGAGTTACTTACCCTTTCTGAACATCAATGATGGTTCTCCCTGTAGCCAAAAAAGGTCTTCCTAGAATGATAGAAGCATTCATGTTCTCTTCCATATCTAGGATTACAAAGTCCGTGGGGAATGTGAAGGGGCCAACCCTGACAATCATATCCTCAACCACCCCTGATGGGATCTTGATAGAGCCATCAGCAAGCTGAAGGCAGATGCGGGTAGGCTTGGATTCTTGGATTCGGAGCTTGTTCATTAATGATAATGGCATGAAGTCGATGCTTGCTCTAAGATCACATAGGGCTGTCCTTATACAAGTGTCTCCAAGGGTGCATGGTATCACAAAACTCCCAGGGTCCTGTAGTTTCTTTGGTAGGTTTCATTGGATAACCGCACTGCATTCCTTGGTGAGGAAAACTGTCCCTGCCTCCCTCCAATCCTTTTTGTGTCTCATTATGTCCTTCATAAACTTGGCATAGGAAGGTATCGGTTCAAGAGCTTCAGCAAATGGGATATTGATCTCAAGTGTCTTGAGGATATCCCGAAACCTGGCAAATTGCTCATCCTTTTCTGTCTTATGTAGTTTCTCAGGATATGGCAGCCTAGCTTTGTATTCAGGGGTCCTGAGTGATGCAGAGTGATTATCCATAGTGACTGAGGAAGGGTTGTCAGCCTGCCTTAGTGGAACGTTTCCTGAACTGGCGTGTGTATTGCCTTCCCCTTCTAGGCATTGAACGCCAGTGTTGTGCCCTTTTGGGCGTTGAACGCCCCTATTGCTCCCTTCTGGGCATTGAACGCTAGAAGCAGTAGTCTAGGGTGCTGTACATTCTTCTTTTGGTGCAATATTGTATTGAGATGGGGTAGTCAGTGTTCTGCCACTCCGTAGCTCAATTTCCTGACATTCTTCAGCTCCTTGCTTAGTTTTCAATTAATATAGTTATGTTTTCACACTCTGGAGGGATGTTTGGGTCTTCTGGGCTATGTTGCGCTGGCTTCTTGCGAATGCATGCACGCTCTCTAACTGCCTTGTCAAAAGGTCCAACTGCTCAGCCATTGCTTTATTCTGAGCTAGGATTATGTATGTTACAGACTCCTCCTTGGGTTCCCCTCTTGCCTTGGGTCTTTCTGCTGTGTATAAGTGTTTATTATTGGCCACTGTTTCAATGAGCTCCTGAGGTTCTTTAGGTGGTTTCAACATGTGTAAGGAGCCGCCTACAGAGTAATCCATGGAGATTTGGGCAGCATCAAGTAGTTCATCATAAAAGATGTCCAGCTCGACCCAGTGTGTAAACAGCTGAACATGGCATTTTCGAAGCAATGACTTGTATCTCCCCCAGGCATCATAGAGGGATTCGCCTTCCTCTTATTCGAAGGCTTGAATGTCCTTTCTTAGTTTAGTTAGCTTTCTTGGGGGAAAATATCTGTTCAGGAACTTGTCATCCACCTTGCTCTAGGTGTTCAGGCCCTCCTTAGGTTGTTCTCCCAGCCAGTCTTTGGCCTAATCTCTTACAACAAACGGGAAGAGCAGCATCCTGTAGACGTCAGAATCCACTCCATTGGTCTTTATAGTGTCATAGATTTGCAAGAAGTCAGAAATGAATTTGGTGGGATCCTCCTGAGGGTGTCCATGAAACTGAAGTTTTTCTGTACAAGCATGATCAAGTTCTGGTTGAGCTCAAAATTGTTCGTTCCTATGGGGGCACACTAATGCTTCTTCCATAGAAGTCAGGGGTGGGAGCTGTATACAATCCCCAAGTTCTCTTGGTTTGTGCTTCTCCCTCTAGATCCATAGTGCTCCTAGTGTTTCTGAACAGATAAGAAACCAAAAAAAATGGGAGTCTCTATGTCACAGTCTAGAGAGATTTCTGGTGAGATATCTACAGATGCAAAAAATTTAAGACACCAAACTTAAAATTTGAAAAAATGGCACTAATTTCAAAAAGGTAGAGGGACAAACACAAAGACACCACACTTTAAAATTTTGAAATCAAACAAGAGAAAACACTAAGAAAAATTCGAGAAAAAAGAAAGAAAATAAGAACAATTTTCGAAAATCAAGAGAAAGATAATTAAACAAAAACAAACAAAAATACCTGATCAAAGCAGCAAGACAACTGGTAGTTTGTCAATCTCAAAGAATTCCCGGCAACAGCGTCAAAAACTTGGTGCACAAAATTAAACTCGCACAACTTCACTGGAAAGTGCACCGGGTCGTCCAAGTAATACCTCAGGTGAGTGAGGGTCGATCCCACGAGGATTGTGGGATTGAGCAAGCAGTGGTTATCCTACAAATCTTAGTCAGACGAATAGAAAGATAGTGTTTGTTGTTGTAGATGCATAAACAAAATAATAAAGAAAACAGTAAAGAATTGATGTAGAAGCAATTAATGAGATATCAGTTAAGGCTTTGGAAATGCTTTATCTTTTCGGATTAATACTTCTTACAGACTACTTTATCAACGAATGATTCATTCTATGGCAAAGTGGTAAGTGACTAACTCCTGTCCTCTTAGCAAGTTAATCTCCTCTAATCCACATCAAACGCCGTTGTTAGTGGTTGATGAGCGGATAATTTATACGCTTTTTGGCAGTGTTTTTACATAGTTTTTAGTATGATTTAGTTAGTTTTTAGTATATTTTTATTAGTTTTAAATAAAATTCACATTTCTGGACTTTACTATGAGTTTGTGTATTTTTCTGTGATTTCAGGTATTTTCTGGCTGAAATTGAGGGACTTGAGCAAAAATCAGATTCAGAGGTTGAAGAAGGACTGCGGATGTTGTTGGATTCTGACCTCCCTGCACTCAAAGTGGATTTTCTGGAGCTACAGAAGTTTAAATTGCGCGCTCTCAATTGCGTTGGAAAGTAAGCATCCAGGGCTTTTTAGCAATATATAATAGTCCATACTTTGCTCGAGTTTAGACGACGCAAACTGGTGTTCAACGCCAGCTCTCTGCCCTATTCTGGAGTTAAACGCCAGAAACAGGTTGCAAAGCAGAGTTAAACGCCAGAAATAGGTTACAAACTGGCGTTTAACTCCAAGGAAGACCTCTACACGTGAAAGCTTCAATGCTCAGCCCAAGCACACACCAAGTGGGCTCCGGAAGTGGATTTCTGCATCATTTACTCATTTCTGTAAACCCTAGTAACTAGTTTAGTATAAATAGGACTTTTTACTATTGTATTTACATCTTATCTTTGGATTATCTTATCTTTGGATCATTTTAGATCGCTAGACCTCCATGGGAGGCTGGCCACTCGGCCATGTCTACCCTATTATCACTTATGTATTTTCAACGGTAGAGTTTCTACACACCATAGATTAAGGTGTGGAGCTCTGCTGTTCCTCATAAATTAATGCAAAGTACTATTGTTTTTCTATTCAATTCAAGCCTATTTCTTCTCTAAGATATTCATTCACACACAAGAATATGATGAATGTGATGATTATGTGACGCTCATCATCATTCTCACTTATGAACGCGTGCCTGACAAACACTTCCGTTCTACATGCAAACAAGCTTGAATGTATATCTCTTAGCCTCCTGATCTACGATCAGAGTCTTCGTGGTATAGGCTAGAATTATTGGCGGCCATTATTGAGATCCGAAAAGTCTAAACCTTGTCTGTGGTATTCCGAGTAGGATCTGGGAAGGGATGGCTGTGACGAGCTTCAAACTCGCGAGTGCTAGGCATAGTGACAGACGCAAAAGAATTACTGAATCCTATTCCAGTATGATCGAGAACCGACAGATGATTAGCCGTGCGGTGACAGCGCATTTTAGACCATTTTCACTGAGAGGACGGGAAGTAGCCATTGACAACGGTGATGCCCTACATAAAGCTTGCCATGGAAAGGAGTATGAAGGATTGGATGAAAGCAGTAGGAAAGCGGAGATTCAGAAGGAACAAAGCAACTCCATACGCTTATCTGAAATTCTCACGAATGAATTACATAAGTATCTCTATCATTATTTTATATTTTATTTATCTTTTAATTATCAAAACTCTATAACCATTTGAATCCGCCTAACTGAGATTTACAAGGTGACCATAGCTTGCTTCAAGCCGACAATCTCCGTGGGATCGACACCCTTACTCACGTAAGGTTTATTACTTGGACGACCCAGTGCACTTGCTGGTTAGTTGTGCGAAGTTGTGACAAAGAATTGAGATTACGATTGTGCGAACCAAGTTATTGGCGCCATTGAGATCACAATTTCGTGCACCAAGTTTTTGGCGCCGTTGCCGAGAATTGTTCGAGTTTGGACAACTGACGGTTCATCTTGTTGCTCAGATTAGGTAATTTTATTTTAATTTTAAGTTTTTGTTTTTATTCTTTTTATTTTCGAAAAATTTTCAAAAAAAGAAAAAAATTAAATTAAATAGTTTTTCAAAAAAAAATTAATTTATGTTCTGCAGAATTTTTAAGAAGGAATTCTGGAATTTCATGGGATATATTGAATCCTGGCTGGCTGTAAAGCCATGTCTAAATTCTTTTGGACTGAGGCTTCTTCTTCACATGCTTGAACTATGTATGCTAAAGCTTGGCTGGCCATTGGCCATGTCTAGTGTTTTGGACCGGAGCTTTCACTGAAAGCTTGGCTGGCTAATAAGCCATGTCTAATTCCTGGACTGGAGCTTTAGACTAACATTGCATGATTCCTGGAATTCTCATTAAAAATTTTGAAATCCTTATTTTTCTTTTTCCAAAATATTTTCGAAAAATTCAAAAAAAAATTTAATAAAATCATAAAAACCAAAAATTTGATGTTTCTTGTTTGAGTCTTATGTCAAATTTTAAGTTTGGTGTCAATTGCATTTTTTTATTTTTTCTTAAAATTTTTGAAAACTCATGCATTTGTTCTTCATGATCTTCAAGTTGTTCTTGACAAGTCTTCTTGTTTGATCTTCATATTTTCTTGTTTTGTGTCTTTTCTTGTTTTTCATATGCATCTTCAATTTGTTAGTGTCTCAACATTACAAATTTTTATGTTTGGTGTCTTGCATGTTTTTCTTTCCTTAAAAATTTTCAAAAATAAGTTCTGGGTGTTCATCTTGACATTCAAAGTGTTCTTAGTGTTCATCTTGACATTCAAGGTGTTCTTGCATGCATTATGTGTTTTGATTCATAATTTTCATGTTTTGAGTCTTTTGGTTGTTTTTCTCTTTCTTCATTAAAAATTCAAAAATCAAAAAAATATCTTTCCCTTATTCACTCATAAATTTTCGAAAATTTGAGTTGACTTTTTCAAAATTTTTTAAATTTAGTTGTTTCTTATGAGTCAAATCAAATTTTCAATTTAAAAATTCTATCTTTTTCAAATCTTTTTCAAAAATCAAATATTTTTCATTTTTCTTTTATGATTTTCGAAAATTTCAAAATGATTTTCAAAATCTTTTTCTTATTTCCATTTCATATTTTCAAAATTAATGCTAACAATTAATGTGATTGATTCAAAAATTTTAAGTTTGTTACTTGCCTAGTAAGAAAGGTTCAATCTTTAAATTTTAAAATCGTATCTTTTTGTTTCTTGTTAGTCAAGTAATCAACTTTAATTTTCAAAATCAAATCTTTTTAAATTTTTTTTTTCAAATCTTTTTCAAAATAAGTTTCAATCACATCTTTTTTAAAATCAATTTCAAAATCTTTTCTAACTTCTTTTCTAACTTCTTTTCTAACTTCTTTTCTAACTTCTTATCTTTCCAAAAATTGATTTTCAAATCTTTTTCAGTTAACTACTTGACTTTTTGTTTGATTTTAAAAGTTTACTATTTCAATCATATCTTTTTCAAAACCACATAACTACCTTTCTCTCTCCAATTTTCGAAAATTACTAACCTCTTTTTCAAAATTACTTTTCATTAACTAATTGTTTTAAATTTTATTTTAATTTTATTTTCCTTCTTAATTTTCGAATTCTAACTAATTTTAAATTGAAAAAAAAAACAAAAATATTTTTATTTTATTTTATCTAATTTTCGAATTTTTCCCTCTCTTATCTCCTTCTAATTAATTATTTATTTACTAACACTTCCCTTCTACTCAAAAAAAATTCGAACCAACTCTTCTCTTCTGTATTCGAATTCTTATCTTTTCCTTCTTCTATTTTTCTCTTCTACTCGCATAAAGGAACCTCTCTACTGTGGCAAAGAGGATCCCTATGATTTTCTGTTTTCTTCTTTTTCATATGAGCAGGAACAGGGATAAAGACATTCTTATTGAAGTTGATCCTGAACCTGAAAGGACTCTAAAGAGAAAGCTAAGGGAAGCTAAAGCACAACTCTCTGGAGAAAATCTGACAGAAATTTTCGAAAAAGAAGGAGACATGGCCGAAAATAATAACAATGCAAGGAAGATGCTTGGTGACTTTACTGCACCAAATTCCAATTTACATGGAAGAAGCATCTCAATCCCTGCCATTGGAGCAAATAATTTTGAGCTAAAGCCTCAATTAGTTTCTCTGATGCAACAGAACTGCAAGTTTCATGGACTTCCATCAGAAGATCCTTTTCAGTTCTTAACTGAATTCTTGCAGATCTGTGATACTGTTAAGACCAATGGGGTTGACTCCAAGGTCTACAGGCTTATGCTTTTCCCATTTGCTGTAAGAGACAGAGCTAGAATATGGTTGGACTCTCAACCTAAGGATAGCCTGAACTCTTGGGGATAAGCTGGTCACAACTTTCTTAGCCAAGTTCTTTCCTTCTCAAAAGCTTAGCAAGCTTAGAGTGGATGTTCAAACCTTCAAACAGAAAGAAGGTGAATCCCTCTATGAAGCTTGGGAGAGATATAAGCAACTGACCAAAAAATGTCCTTCTGACATGCTTTCAGAATGGACCATCTTGGATATATTCTAT
Organism: Arachis hypogaea; assembly: GCF_003086295.3. Classification (NCBI taxonomy): domain Eukaryota; kingdom Viridiplantae; phylum Streptophyta; class Magnoliopsida; order Fabales; family Fabaceae; genus Arachis; species Arachis hypogaea. The sequence continues at coordinate 90,781,575 of NC_092053.1, forward strand.
GATGGTCTGTCTGAATTATCTAAGATGTCATTGGACCATTCTGCATGTGGATCCATTCACCTAAAGAAAATGCCTGCAGAAGCTCAAGAACTCATTGACATGGTTGCAAATAACTAGTTCATGTACACTTCTGAAAGGAATCCTGTGAGTAATGGGACGCCTCAGAGGAAGGGAGTTCTTGAAATTGATGCTCTGAATGCCATATTGGCTCAGAACAAAATATTGACTCAGCAAGTCAATATGATTTCTCAGAGTCTGAATGGATTGTAAGCTGCATCCAACAGTACTCAAGAGGCATCTTCTGAAGAAGAAGCTTATGATCCTGAGAATCCTGCAATAGCAGAGGTGAATTACATGGGTGAACCCTATGGAAACACCTATAATCCCTCATGGAGAAATCAATCAAATTTCTCATGGAAGGATCAACAAAAGCCTCAACAAGGCTTTAATAATGGTGGAAGAAACAGGTTTAGCAATAACAAGCCTTTTCCATCATCCACTCAGCAACAGACAGAGAATTCTGGGCAGAATCCATCTAGCTTAGCAAATACAGTCTCTGATCTATCTAAGGTCACTCTAAGTTTCATGAATGAAACAAGGTCGTCCATTAGAAATTTGGAGGCACAAGTGGGTCAGTTGAGTAAAAGGGTCACTGAAACTCCTCCTAGTACTCTCCCAAGCAATACAGAAGAGAATCCAAAAAGAGAGTGCAAGGCCATTACCTTACTTGGTGTGGCCGAACCCAAAGAGGAGGAGGAGTACGTAAATTCTAGTGAGGAAGACCTCTTGGGACGTTCATTGACCAATAAGGAGTTTCCCTTTGAGGAACCAAAGGAATCTGAGCATCATCTAGAGACCATAGAGATTCCATTGAACCTCCTTTTACCATTCATGAGCTATGATGACTATTCATCTTCTGAAGAAGATGAAAACATTGCTGAAGAGCAAGTTGCTCAATATTTAGGAGCAATCATGAAGCTGAATGCCAAATTATTTGGTAATGAGACTTGGGAGGATGAACCTCCATTGCTCATCAAGGAACTAAATGCCTTGGTTTAGCAAACTCTACCTCAAAAGAAACAGGATCCTGGTAAATTCCTAATTCCCTGTAACATAGGCACCATGACCTTTGAGAAAGCTCTGTGTGACCTGGGGTCAGGTATAAACTTAATGCCACTCTCTATAATAGAGAAACTTGGGATCTTTGAGGTGCAAGCTGCCAGAATCTCATTAGAGATGGCAGACAACTCAAAAAAATAGGCTTATGGACTAGTAGAGGACGTGCTAGTAAAGGTTGAAGGCCTTTACATCCCTGCTGATTTCATAATCCTAGATACTGGGAAGGATGAGGATGAATCCATCATCCTTGGAAGACCCTTCCTAGCCACAGCAAGAGCTGTGATTGATGTGGACAGAGGAGAATTGGTCCTTCAACTGAATGAGGACAACCTTGTGTTTAAAACTCAAGGATCTCCTTCTGTAACCATGGAGAGTAAGCATGAAAAGTTTCTCTCACTACAGAGTCAACCAAAGCCCCCACAGTCAAACTCTAAGTTATGTGTTGGGAGGCCACAACCAAACTCTAAGTTTGGTGTTGGGAGGTCCCAACAATGCTCTAAACATCTGTGAGACTCCATGAGAGCTCACTGTCAAGCTATTGACATTAAAGAAGTGATTGTTGGGAGGCAACCCAATGTTATTTAATTATATCTATTTACTTTCTATCGTTATTTTATGTTTGTTTTAGGTTGATAATCATGTGGAGTCACAAAAAATACTGAAAAATCAAAAACAGAATGAAAAACAAATTTAAAAATAGCTCACCCTGGAGGAAGAACTTACTGGCGTTTAAACGCTAGTAAGAAGCATCAAATTGGCGTTTAACACCAGAAAGAAGCATCAAGCTGGTGTTAAACGCCAGAAACAAGCATCAGATTGGCGTTTAACGCCAGAACAGAGCATGGAAGTGGCGTTAAACGCCAGAAACAAGCAGCAAGCTGGCGTTTAACGCCAGACATGCATTCTAAGGGCGTTTTACACGCCTAATTGGAGCAGGGATGTTAAGTCCTTGACCCCACAGGATCCCCACCTTTTCTTCTCTCTTCTTCACACGTTTTCATAACTCTCTTCCCCAAATACCCTTCACCAATCACCTCAATCACTCTTCCCCATCACCTCCTACATCCACCCTCTCTTCCCCAAAAACCCCACCTACCTCCAAAATTCAAACTCTTTTCCCTCCCAAACCTAACCCTAATGGCCGAACCCTAAACCTTCCCCCACTCCTATATAAACCCCTCATTCTTTCTTCATTTTCACACAACACAACCCTTTCTTCCTTCCATTGGCCGAATATACACTTCTCTCCCTCTCCTCCATTTTTCTTCTTCTTCTCTTTCTTTCTTTCTTTTTTTGCTCGGGGACGAGCAAACATTTTAAGTTTGGTGTGGTAAAAGCATAGCTTTTTATTTTTCCATAACCATTAATGGCACCTAAGGCCAGAGAAACCTCAAGAAAGAGGAAAGGGAAGGCAATTGCTTCCACCTATGAGTCATGAGAGATGGAGAGATTCATCTCAAAGGTCCATCAAGACCACTTCTATGAAGTTGTGGCCAAGAAGAAAGTGATCCCTGAGGTTCCTTTCAAGCTTAAAAAGAATGAGTATCCGGAGATCCGACATGAGATCCGAAGAAGAGGTTGGGAAGTTCTCACTAACCCCATTCAACAAGTCGGGATCTTAATGGTTCAAGAGTTCTATGCAAACGCATGGATCACTAGGAACCATGGTCAAAGTGTGAACCCAAATCCAAAGAATTGGCTTACAATGGTTCGGGAGAATTACTTAGATTTCAGTCCGAAAAATGTAAGGTTGGCGTTCAACTTGCCAATGATGCAAGAAAACGCATGCCCCTACACTAGAAGGGTCAACTTTGATCAAAGGTTGGACCAAGTCCTCAATAGAAGGAGCTCAATGAAAAGTGACTCAAGAGGCAAGCCGGTTCAATTGAGAAGACTGGACCTTAAGCCTGTAGTTAGAGGATGGTTGGAGTTTATTCAACGCTCAATCATTCCTACTAGCAACCGGTCTGAAGTTACTATAGACCGGGCCATCATGATCCATAGTATCATGATTGGGGAGGAAGTGGAAGTTCATGAGATTATACCTCAAGAACTCTATAAGGTGGCTGACAAGTCTTCCACTTTGGCAAGGTTAGCCTTTTCTCACCTCATTTGTCACCTCTGTAATTCGGCTGGAATTGACATAGAGGGAGACATCCTCATTGATGAGGATAAGCCCATCACCAAGAAAAGGATGGAGCAAACAAGAGATCATGGACCTCAACAAGAGCATGAGGAAATTCCTCACCATGAAATCCCTGAGATGCCTCAAGGGATACACTTCCCTCCACAAAACTATTGGGAGCAAATCAACACTTCCCTAGGAGAATTAAGCTCCAACATGGGACACCTAAGGATGGAGCACCAAGAGCACTCCATCATCCTCCATGAGATTAGAGAATATCAAAGAGCTATGAGGGAGGAGCAACAAAGGCAAGGAAGAGACATAGAGGAGCTCAAGAGCACCATTGGTTCTTCAAGAAGAAGAAGACGCCACCCTCACTAAGGTGGACCCGTTCCTTAATCTCCTTGTTCTTATTTTCCTGTTTTTCGGTTTTTGAGCCTTATGTTTTATTTATGTTTGTGTCTTTATTACATGATCATTAGTGTTTAAGTGTCTATGTCTTAAAGTTATGAATGTCCTATGACTCCATCACCTCTCTTAAATGAAAACTGTTCTAAAAACAAAAGAACAAGAAGTACATGGTTTCGAATTCATCCTTGAAACTAGTTTAATTATTTTGATGTGGTGACAATACTTTTTGTTTTCTGAATGAATGCTTGAACAGTGCATATGTCTTTTGATATTGTGGTTTATGAATGTTAAATATGTTGGCTCTTGAAAGAATGATGAAAAAGGAGAAATGTTATTGATAATCTGAAAAATCATAAAATTGATTCTTGAAGCAAGAAAAAGCAGTGAATACAAAAGCTTGCGGAAAAAAAAAAGAGAAAAGAAAAATGGCGAAAAAAAAAGGAAGAAAAAGAAAAAGTAAGCAGAAAAAGCCAAAAGCTCTTTAAACCAAAAGGCAAGAGCAAAAAGCCAATAGCCCTTAAAACCAAAAGGCAAGGGTAATAAAAAGGATCCAAGGCTTTGAGCATCAGTGGATAGGAGGGCCTAAAGGAATAAAATCCTGGCCTAAGCGGCTAAACCAAGCTGTCCCTAACCATGTGCTTGTGGTGTGAAGGTGTCAAGTGAAAACTTGAGACTGAGCGGTTAAAGTCGAGGTCCAAAGCAAAAAAAGAGTGTGCTTAAGAACCCTGGACACCTCTAATTGGGGACTTTAGCAAAGTTGAGTCACAATCTGAAAAGGTTCACCCAGTTATGTGTCTGTGGCATGTATGTATCCGGTGGTAATACTGGAAAACAGAGTGCTTAGGGCCATGGCCAAGACTCATAAAGTAGTTGTGTTCAAGAATCAACATACTGAACTAGGAGAATCAATAACACTATCAAAATTCTAAGTTCCTATAGATGCCAATCATTCTGAACTTTAATGGATAAAGTGAGATGCCAAAACTATTCAAGAGGCAAAAAGCTACTAGTCCTGCTCATCTGATTGGAGCTAAGTTTCATTGATATTTTGGAATTTATAGTATATTCTCTTCTTTTTATCCTATTTGATTTTCAGTTGCTTGGGGACAAGCAACGATTTAAGTTTGGTGTTGTGATGAGCGGATAATTTATACGCTTTTTGGCAGTGTTTTTACATAGTTTTTAGTATGATTTAGTTAGTTTTTAGTATATTTTTATTAGTTTTAAATAAAATTCACATTTCTGGATTTTACTATGAGTTTGTGTATTTTTCTGTGATTTCAGGTATTTTCTGGCTGAAATTGAGGGACTTGAGCAAAAATCAGATTCAGAGGTTGAAGAAGGACTGCGGATGTTGTTGGATTCTGACCTCCCTGCACTCAAAGTGGATTTTCTGGAGCTACAGAAGTTTAAATTGCGCGCTCTCAATTGCGTTGGAAAGTAAGCATCCAGGGCTTTTTAGCAATATATAATAGTCCATACTTTGCTCGAGTTTAGACGACACAAACTGGTGTTCAACGCCAGCTCTCTGCCCTATTCTGGAGTTAAACGCCAGAAACAGGTTGCAAAGCAGAGTTAAACGCCAGAAATAGGTTACAAACTGGCGTTTAACTCCAAGGAAGACCTCTACACGTGAAAGCTTCAATGCTCAGCCCAAGCACACACCAAGTGGGCTCCGGAAGTGGATTTCTGCATCATTTACTCATTTCTGTAAACCCTAGTAACTAGTTTAGTATAAATAGGACTTTTTACTATTGTATTTACATCTTATCTTTGGATTATCTTATCTTTGGATCATTTTAGATCGCTAGACCTCCATGGGAGGCTGGCCACTCGGCCATGTCTACCCTATTATCACTTATGTATTTTCAACGGTAGAGTTTCTACACACCATAGATTAAGGTGTGGAGCTCTGCTGTTCCTCATAAATTAATGCAAAGTACTATTGTTTTTCTATTCAATTCAAGCCTATTTCTTCTCTAAGATATTCATTCACACACAAGAATATGATGAATGTGATGATTATGTGACGCTCATCATCATTCTCACTTATGAACGCGTGCCTGACAAACACTTCCGTTCTACATGCAAACAAGCTTGAATGTATATCTCTTAGCCTCCTGATCTACGATCAGAGTCTTCGTGGTATAGGCTAGAATTATTGGCGGCCATTATTGAGATCCGAAAAGTCTAAACCTTGTCTGTGGTATTCCGAGTAGGATCTGGGAAGGGATGGCTGTGACGAGCTTCAAACTCGCGAGTGCTAGGCATAGTGACAGACGCAAAAGAATTACTGAATCCTATTCCAGTATGATCGAGAACCGACAGATGATTAGCCGTGCGGTGACAGCGCATTTTAGACCATTTTCACTGAGAGGACGGGAAGTAGCCATTGACAACGGTGATGCCCTACATAAAGCTTGCCATGGAAAGGAGTATGAAGGATTGGATGAAAGCAGTAGGAAAGCGGAGATTCAGAAGGAACAAAGCAACTCCATACGCTTATCTGAAATTCTCACGAATGAATTACATAAGTATCTCTATCATTATTTTATATTTTATTTATCTTTTAATTATCAAAACTCTATAACCATTTGAATCCGCCTAACTGAGATTTACAAGGTGACCATAGCTTGCTTCAAGCCGACAATCTCCGTGGGATCGACACCCTTACTCACGTAAGGTTTATTACTTGGACGACCCAGTGCACTTGCTGGTTAGTTGTGCGAAGTTGTGACAAAGAATTGAGATTACGATTGTGCGAACCAAGTTATTGGCGCCATTGAGATCACAATTTCGTGCACCAAGTTTTTGGCGCCGTTGCCGAGAATTGTTCGAGTTTGGACAACTGACGGTTCATCTTGTTGCTCAGATTAGGTAATTTTATTTTAATTTTAAGTTTTTGTTTTTATTCTTTTTATTTTCGAAAAATTTTCAAAAAAAGAAAAAAAAATTAAATTAAATAGTTTTTCAAAAAAAAATTAATTTATGTTCTGCAGAATTTTTAAGAAGGAATTCTGGAATTTCATGGGATATATTGAATCCTGGCTGGCTGTAAAGCCATGTCTAAATTCTTTTGGACTGAGGCTTCTTCTTCACATGCTTGAACTATGTATGCTAAAGCTTGGCTGGCCATTGGCCATGTCTAGTGTTTTGGACCGGAGCTTTCACTGAAAGCTTGGCTGGCTAATAAGCCATGTCTAATTCCTGGACTGGAGCTTTAGACTAACATTGCATGATTCCTGGAATTCTCATTAAAAATTTTGAAATCCTTATTTTTCTTTTTCCAAAATATTTTCGAAAAATTCAAAAAAAATTTAATAAAATCATAAAAACCAAAAATTTGATGTTTCTTGTTTGAGTCTTATGTCAAATTTTAAGTTTGGTGTCAATTGCATTTTTTTATTTTTTCTTAAAATTTTTGAAAACTCATGCATTTGTTCTTCATGATCTTCAAGTTGTTCTTGACAAGTCTTCTTGTTTGATCTTCATATTTTCTTGTTTTGTGTCTTTTCTTGTTTTTCATATGCATCTTCAATTTGTTAGTGTCTCAACATTACAAATTTTTATGTTTGGTGTCTTGCATGTTTTTCTTTCCTTAAAAATTTTCAAAAATAAGTTCTGGGTGTTCATCTTGACATTCAAAGTGTTCTTAGTGTTCATCTTGACATTCAAGGTGTTCTTGCATGCATTATGTGTTTTGATTCATAATTTTCATGTTTTGAGTCTTTTGGTTGTTTTTCTCTTTCTTCATTAAAAATTCAAAAATCAAAAAAATATCTTTCCCTTATTCACTCATAAATTTTCGAAAATTTGAGTTGACTTTTTCAAAATTTTTTAAATTTAATTGTTTCTTATGAGTCAAATCAAATTTTCAATTTAAAAATTCTATCTTTTTCAAATCTTTTTCAAAAATCAAATATTTTTCATTTTTCTTTTATGATTTTCGAAAATTTCAAAATGATTTTCAAAATCTTTTTCTTATTTCCATTTCATATTTTCAAAATTAATGCTAACAATTAATGTGATTGATTCAAAAATTTTAAGTTTGTTACTTGCCTAGTAAGAAAGGTTCAATCTTTAAATTTTAAAATCATATCTTTTTGTTTCTTGTTAGTCAAGTAATCAACTTTAATTTTCAAAATCAAATCTTTTTAAATTTTTTTTTCAAATCTTTTTCAAAATAAGTTTCAATCACATCTTTTTTAAAATCAATTTCAAAATCTTTTCTAACTTCTTTTCTAACTTCTTTTCTAACTTCTTATCTTTCCAAAAATTGATTTTCAAATCTTTTTCAGTTAACTACTTGACTTTTTGTTTGATTTTAAAAGTTTACTATTTCAATCATATCTTTTTCAAAACCACATAACTACCTTTCTCTCTCCAATTTTCGAAAATTACTAACCTCTTTTTCAAAATTACTTTTCATTAACTAATTGTTTTAAATTTTATTTTAATTTTATTTTCCTTCTTAATTTTCGAATTCTAACTAATTTTAAATTGAAAAAAAAAACAAAAATATTTTTATTTTATTTTATCTAATTTTCGAATTTTTCCCTCTCTTATCTCCTTCTAATTAATTATTTATTTACTAACACTTCCCTTCTACTCAAAAAAAATTCGAACCAACTCTTCTCTTCTGTGTTCGAATTCTTATCTTTTCCTTCTTCTATTTTTCTCTTCTACTCGCATAAAGGAACCTCTCTACTGTGGCAAAGAGGATCCCTATGATTTTCTGTTTTCTTCTTTTTCATATGAGCAGGAACAGGGATAAAGACATTCTTATTGAAGTTGATCCTGAACCTGAAAGGACTCTAAAGAGAAAGCTAAGGGAAGCTAAAGCACAACTCTCTGGAGAAAATCTGACAGAAATTTTCGAAAAAGAAGGAGACATGGCCGAAAATAATAACAATGCAAGGAAGATGCTTGGTGACTTTACTGCACCAAATTCCAAGTTACATGGAAGAAGCATCTCAATCCCTGCCATTGGAGCAAATAATTTTGAGCTAAAGCCTCAATTAGTTTCTCTGATGCAACAGAACTGCAAGTTTCATGGACTTCCATCAGAAGATCCTTTTCAGTTCTTAACTGAATTCTTGCAGATCTGTGATACTGTTAAGACCAATGGGGTTGACTCCAAGGTCTACAGGCTTATGCTTTTCCCATTTGCTGTAAGAGACAGAGCTAGAATATGGTTGGACTCTCAACCTAAGGATAGCCTGAACTCTTGGGGATAAGCTGGTCACAGCTTTCTTAGCCAAGTTCTTTCCTTCTCAAAAGCTTAGCAAGCTTAGAGTGGATGTTCAAACCTTCAAACAGAAAGAAGGTGAATCCCTCTATGAAGCTTGGGAGAGATATAAGCAACTGACCAAAAAATGTCCTTCTGACATGCTTTCAGAATGGACCATCTTGGATATATTCTATGATGGTCTGTCTGAATTATCTAAGATGTCATTGGACCATTCTGCATGTGGATCCATTCACCTAAAGAAAATGCCTGCAGAAGCTCAAGAACTCATTGACATGGTTGCAAATAACTAGTTCATGTACACTTCTGAAAGGAATCCTGTGAGTAATGGGACGCCTCAGAGGAAGGGAGTTCTTGAAATTGATGCTCTGAATGCCATATTGGCTCAGAACAAAATATTGACTCAGCAAGTCAATATGATTTCTCAGAGTCTGAATGGATTGTAAGCTGCATCCAACAGTACTCAAGAGGCATCTTCTGAAGAAGAAGCTTATTATCCTGAGAATCCTGCAATAGCAGAGGTGAATTACATGGGTGAACCCTATGGAAACACCTATAATCCCTCATGGAGAAATCAATCAAATTTCTCATGGAAGGATCAACAAAAGCCTCAACAAGGCTTTAATAATGGTGGAAGAAACAGGTTTAGCAATAACAAGCCTTTTCCATCATCCACTCAGCAACAGACAGAGAATTCTGAGCAGAATCCATCTAGCTTAGCAAATACAGTCTCTGATCTATCTAAGGTCACTTTAAGTTTCATGAATGAAACAAGGTCGTCCATTAGAAATTTGGAGGCACAAGTGGGTCAGTTGAGTAAAAGGGTCACTGAAACTCCTCCTAGTACTCTCCCAAGCAATACAGAAGAGAATCCAAAAAGAGAGTGCAAGGCCATTACCTTACTTGGTGTGGCCGAACCCAAAGAGGAGGAGGAGTACGTAAATTCTAGTGAGGAAGACCTCTTGGGACGTTCATTGACCAATAAGGAGTTTCCCTTTGAGGAACCAAAGGAATCTGAGCATCATCTAGAGACCATAGAGATTCCATTGAACCTCCTTTTACCATTCATGAGCTATGATGACTATTCATCTTCTGAAGAAGATGAAAACATTGCTGAAGAGCAAGTTGCTCAATATTTAGGAGCAATCATGAAGCTGAATGCCAAATTATTTGGTAATGAGACTTGGGAGGATGAACCTCCATTGCTCATCAAGGAACTAAATGCCTTGGTTCAGCAAACTCTACCTCAAAAGAAACAGGATCCTGGTAAATTCCTAATTCCCTGTAACATAGGCACCATGACCTTTGAGAAAGCTCTGTGTGACCTGGGGTCAGGTATAAACTTAATGCCACTCTCTATAATAGAGAAACTTGGGATCTTTGAGGTGCAAGCTGCCAGAATCTCATTAGAGATGGCAGACAACTCAAAAAAATAGGCTTATGGACTAGTAGAGGACGTGCTAGTAAAGGTTGAAGGCCTTTACATCCCTGCTGATTTCATAATCCTAGATACTGGGAAGGATGAGGATGAATCCATCATCCTTGGAAGACCCTTCCTAGCCACAGCAAGAGCTGTGATTGATGTGGACAGAGGAGAATTGGTCCTTCAACTGAATGAGGACAACCTTGTGTTTAAAACTCAAGGATCTCCTTCTGTAACCATGGAGAGTAAGCATGAAAAGTTTCTCTCACTACAAAGTCAACCAAAGCCCCCACAGTCAAACTCTAAGTTATGTGTTGGGAGGCCACAACCAAACTCTAAGTTTGGTGTTGGGAGGTCCCAACAATGCTCTAAACATCTGTGAGACTCCATGAGAGCTCACTGTCAAGCTATTGACATTAAAGAAGTGATTGTTGGGAGGCAACCCAATGTTATTTAATTATATCTATTTACTTTCTATCGTTATTTTATGTTTGTTTTAGGTTGATGATCATGTGGAGTCACAAAAAATACTGAAAAATCAAAAACAGAATGAAAAACAAATTTAAAAATAGCTCACCCTGGAGGAAGAACTTACTGGCGTTTAAACGCTAGTAAGAAGCATCAAATTGGCGTTTAACGCCAGAAAGAAGCATCAAGCTGGTGTTAAACGCCAGAAACAAGCATCAGATTGGCGTTTAACGCCAGAACAGAGCATGGAAGTGGCGTTAAACGCCAGAAACAAGCAGCAAGCTGGCGTTTAACGTCAGACATGCATTCTAAGGGCGTTTTACACGCCTAATTGGAGCAGGGATGTTAAGTCCTTGACCCCACAGGATCCCCACCTTTTCTTCTCTCTTCTTCACACGTTTTTATAACTCTCTTCCCCAAATACCCTTCACCAATCACCTCAATCACTCTTCCCCATCACCTCCTACATCCACCCTCTCTTCCCCAAAAACCCCACCTACCTCCAAAATTCAAACTCTTTTCCCTCCCAAACCTAACCCTAATGGCCGAACCCTAAACCTTCCCCCACTCCTATATAAACCCCTCATTCTTTCTTCATTTTCACACAACACAACCCTTTCTTCCTTCCATTGGCCGAATATACACTTCTCTCCCTCTCCTCCATTTTTCTTCTTCTTCTCTTTCTTTCTTTCTTTTTTTGCTCGGGGACGAGCAAACATTTTAAGTTTGGTGTGGTAAAAGCATAGCTTTTTATTTTTCCATAACCATTAATGGCACCTAAGGCCAGAGAAACCTCAAGAAAGAGGAAAGGGAAGGCAATTGCTTCCACCTATGAGTCATGAGAGATGGAGAGATTCATCTCAAAGGTCCATCAAGACCACTTCTATGAAGTTGTGGCCAAGAAGAAAGTGATCCCTGAGGTTCCTTTCAAGCTTAAAAAGAATGAGTATCCGGAGATCCGACATGAGATCCGAAGAAGAGGTTGGGAAGTTCTCACTAACCCCATTCAACAAGTCGGGATCTTAATGGTTCAAGAGTTCTATGCAAACGCATGGATCACTAGGAACCATGGTCAAAGTGTGAACCCAAATCCAAAGAATTGGCTTACAATGGTTCGGGAGAATTACTTAGATTTCAGTCCGAAAAATGTAAGGTTGGCGTTCAACTTGCCAATGATGCAAGAAAACGCATGCCCCTACACTAGAAGGGTCAACTTTGATCAAAGGTTGGACCAAGTCCTCAATAGAAGGAGCTCAATGAAAAGTGACTCAAGAGGCAATCCGGTTCAATTGAGAAGACTGGACCTTAAGCCTGTAGTTAGAGGATGGTTGGAGTTTATTCAACGCTCAATCATTCCTACTAGCAACCGGTCTGAAGTTACTATAGACCGGGCCATCATGATCCATAGTATCATGATTGGGGAGGAAGTGGAAGTTCATGAGATTATACCTCAAGAACTCTATAAGGTGGCTGACAAGTCTTCCACTTTGGCAAGGTTAGCCTTTTCTCACCTCATTTGTCACCTCTGTAATTCGGCTGGAATTGACATAGAGGGAGACATCCTCATTGATGAGGATAAGCCCATCACCAAGAAAAGGATGGAGCAAACAAGAGATCATGGACCTCAACAAGAGCATGAGGAAATTCCTCACCATGAAATCCCTGAGATGCCTCAAGGGATACACTTCCCTCCACAAAACTATTGGGAGCAAATCAACACTTCCCTAGGAGAATTAAGCTCCAACATGGGACACCTAAGGATGGAGCACCAAGAGCACTCCATCATCCTCCATGAGATTAGAGAATATCAAAGAGCTATGAGGGAGGAGCAACAAAGGCAAGGAAGAGACATAGAGGAGCTCAAGAGCACCATTGGTTCTTCAAGAAGAAGAAGACGCCACCCTCACTAAGGTGGACCCGTTCCTTAATCTCCTTGTTCTTATTTTCCTGTTTTTCGGTTTTTGAGCCTTATGTTTTATTTATGTTTGTGTCTTTATTACATGATCATTAGTGTTTAAGTGTCTATGTCTTAAAGTTATGAATGTCCTATGACTCCATCACCTCTCTTAAATGAAAACTGTTCTAAAAACAAAAGAACAAGAAGTACATGGTTTCGAATTCATCCTTGAAACTAGTTTAATTATTTTGATGTGGTGACAATACTTTTTGTTTTCTGAATGAATGCTTGAACAGTGCATATGTCTTTTGATATTGTGGTTTATGAATGTTAAATATGTTGGCTCTTGAAAGAATGATGAAAAAGGAGAAATGTTATTGATAATCTGAAAAATCATAAAATTGATTCTTGAAGCAAGAAAAAGCAGTGAATACAAAAGCTTGCGGAAAAAAAAAAGAGAAAAGAAAAATGGCGAAAAAAAAAAGGAAGAAAAAGAAAAAGTAAGCAGAAAAAGCCAAAAGCTCTTTAAACCAAAAGGCAAGAGCAAAAAGCCAATAGCCCTTAAAACCAAAAGGCAAGGGTAATAAAAAGGATCCAAGGCTTTGAGCATCAGTGGATAGGAGGGCCTAAAGGAATAAAATCCTGGCCTAAGCGGCTAAACCAAGCTGTCCCTAACCATGTGCTTGTGGTGTGAAGGTGTCAAGTGAAAACTTGAGACTGAGCGGTTAAAGTCGAGGTCCAAAGCAAAAAAAGAGTGTGCTTAAGAACCCTGGACACCTCTAATTGGGGACTTTAGCAAAGTTGAGTCACAATCTGAAAAGGTTCACCCAGTTATGTGTCTGTGGCATGTATGTATCCGGTGGTAATACTGGAAAACAGAGTGCTTAGGGCCATGGCCAAGACTCATAAAGTAGTTGTGTTCAAGAATCAACATACTGAACTAGGAGAATCAATAACACTATCAAAATTCTAAGTTCCTATAGATGCCAATCATTCTGAACTTTAATGGATAAAGTGAGATGCCAAAACTATTCAAGAGGCAAAAAGCTACTAGTCCTGCTCATCTGATTGGAGCTAAGTTTCATTGATATTTTGGAATTTATAGTATATTCTCTTCTTTTTATCCTATTTGATTTTCAGTTGCTTGGGGACAAGCAACGATTTAAGTTTGGTGTTGTGATGAGCGGATAATTTATACGCTTTTTGGCAGTGTTTTTACATAGTTTTTAGTATGATTTAGTTAGTTTTTAGTATATTTTTATTAGTTTTAAATAAAATTCACATTTCTGGATTTTACTATGAGTTTGTGTATTTTTCTGTGATTTCAGGTATTTTCTGGCTGAAATTGAGGGACTTGAGCAAAAATCAGATTCAGAGGTTGAAGAAGGACTGCAGATGCTGTTGGATTCTGACCTCCCTGCCCTCAAAGTGGATTTTCTGGAGCTACAAGAGTGCAAATGGCACGTTCTCAATTGCGTTGGAAAGTAGACATCTAGGGTTTTCCATCAATATATAATAGTTCATACTTTTCCCGAGTTTAGATGACGTAAACTGGCGTTCAACGCTAGCTCTCTGCCCTATTTTGGAGTTAAACGCCAGAAACAGGTTGCAAAGCAGAGTTAAACGCCAGAAATAGGTTACAAACTGGCGTTTAACTCCAAGGAAGACCTCTACACATGAAAGCTTTAATGCTCAGCCCAAGCACACACCAAGTGGGCCCCGAAAGTGGATTTCTGCATCATTTACTCATTTCTGTAAACCCTAGTAACTAGTTTAGTATAAATAGGACTTTTTACTATTGTATTTACATCTTATCTTTGGATCATCTTATCTCTGGATCATCTTATCTTTGGATCATTTTAGATCTCTAGACCTCCATGGGAGGCTGGCCACTCGGCCATGTCTACCCTATTATCACTTATGTATTTTTAACGGTAGAGTTTCTACACACCATAGATTAAGGTCTGGAGCTCTGCTGTTTCTCATGAATTAATGCAAAGTACTATTGTTTTTCTATTCAATTAAAGCCTATTTCTTCTCTAAGATATTCATTCGCACACAAGAATATGATGAATGTGATGATTATGTGACGCTCATCATCATTCTCACTTATGAACGCGTGCCTGACAAACACTTCCATTCTACATGCAAACAAGCTTGAATGCATATCTCTTAGCCTCCTGATCTACGATCAGAGTCTTCGTGGTATAGTCTAGAATTATTGGCAGCCATTCTTAAGATCCGGAAAGTCTAAACCTTGTCTGTGGTATTCCGAGTAGGATCTGGGAAGGGATGGCTGTGACGAGCTTCAAACTCGCGTGTGCTGGGCGTAGTGACATACGCAAAAGGATTACTGAATCCTATTCCAGTATGATCGAGAACCGACAGATGATTAGCCGTGCGGTGACAGCGCATTTTGGACTATTTTCACTGAGAGGACGGAAAGTAGCCATTGACAACGGTGATGCCCTACATAAAGCTTGCCATGGAAAGGAGTATGAAGGATTGGATGAAAGCAGTAGGAAAGCGGAGATTCAGAAGGAACAAAGCAACTCCATACGCTTATCTGAAATTCTCACCAATGAATTACATAAGTATCTCTATCTTTATTTTATATTTTATTTATCTTTTAATTATCAAAACTCTATAACCATTTAAATCTGCCTGACTGAGATTTACAAGGTGACCATAGCTTGCTTCAAGCCGACAATCTCTGTGGGATCGACCCTTACTCACGTAAGGTTTATTACTTGGACGACCCAGTGCACTTGCTGGTTAGTTGTGCGAAGTTATGACAAAGAATTGAGATTACGATTGTGCGTACCAAGTTGTTGGCGCCATTGAGATCACAATTTCGTGCACCAGCGGTCATTCATTGTGAACGAGGGTGAAGCTCATGCAATTCATTCTCCTTTGATCCTACTCAAAACGCTACAGACAATGTCAGATCTTCCGGATCAAAGAATGAAGCTTAATATTCTAGCCTTAGCACCACGAAAACCTCGTTACCCATTACTAACGAGATTATATGTCACATATCCTAATTAGCCCAGATAAATTATTGGTTTAGGAGACATATTCTCAAGCTTTAGCTCAATACTATCCGGGTCAGGACTCGCAAGAACTCATGTAGAATAAAGGGTCATACTTTCATTCCGTCTCAGATTCATTTAGATGAAGAACGACAATACATCATAGAATAGAATCAAACATATATTAAAATGGAGAAGTAATCATATTAATCCATAGGACAAGCAGAACTCTTAACCTTAACCTAGGAGGTTTAGTTGCTCATAATTTAAGAAGAAAACTTAGGTGTCTGATAGTAAAAGATTGATCCTCTAACCCTAAGTGATCTCCTTTTTAAATAGGAGATGCTAACCCTAAAAGATGTTAATTTAAAATTAAAAAGTACAAGGATAAACGAAACTAAGCTAAAGAGTGCTAAAATCTACTTTGGGCCCACTTTGGTTACGTGCTTCATCCAAGCCTGGCGTTCAACTTAGAAAACTGGCGTTGGGTGTGAATGCGCTGCTCCCTTGGTCCCTTGGTGGCATTGAACGCCAGTTTTGGGCGTTCAACATTGGGCTTGGTCCTTCTTGGGCGTTAAACTCCAGATGTGGATGTTCAACGCCAATTATGGGCAATGATCTGTATAAGAAGTATGGACTATTATATATTGCTAGAAAGCTCTAGAAGTTAGCTGTCAAACGCCATTGAGAATGCATCAATTGGACCTCTTTAACTCAAGATATTCTCGTTAGAATGCATGGAGGTCGGGATTTGACAGCATCTGCTATCCTTTTTTGGTCTCTGATGAAGACTTTGCCAATCTTGCTATTTTTGTCCAAAAATCCCCTAAAATCATAGAAAAAATATAAAAACTCAAAAGAGCATCCAAATATGAATTTTTTTTCACTAAAACATACTGAACTTAATAAAATATAAACAAAATATAAAGAAAACGCTAAGAAAATAAAATGAAAAAGCGTATAAGATATCCACTTATCAGACATCAATGACTCAAGGTCACCTAAGTCCTCAATCTCAAGCCAATAATACAAAATCTACTCGATAACTAAGGAAGGCATTTCATCAAATACTTAGAAGGCATATAAACAAAGTATCATAAATTACATATATCAATAAACTATAACTAACCAAAGCAAAAAATCAATGCTAACAAACTAAACAAGCATATATCAAACTAAAACATCAACTTCATTAATGAAAATACAAAATTCAAAGGTCCATAAACAAACAAAACAAAACAAGATAACTATTACTAAATTCTAAGAGAATTAGGGTGCAAGAATATAAATCAAGTAACAAAACTACAAGTAAACAAAATTAAAACCTAAAATTAACATGAAAATTGAGTAAACCCTAGGGATTCTAGAGAGAAGATGGAGCTTTTCTCTCTAGAATCCCACTAAAACCTAAGAAAAATTCTAAAATGGTAAGTCTCTGAGTGTGTGTTCCTCCCCCTCCTCTTGGCATCCATAATACTTCAGAATATAGTAATTGAGCACCTTTTGGATGGCCAAAACGAGGATGCACGTATTTCATTAAGGCAGGCATGTGGAGGTTTTTTGCTCACACAAAAAATGGTCGCACAGGTGAGAATCTCATGCATGTGACTGAATGCTACTCACGTGAGGAACTTACACACGAGAAGAAGGCTGGCCTATGCGAGGACTTCAGCAAACTCCACTCCTAATTGCTTTCCTAATTCGCTTCTTTGCTCTGTTCTTTTTATTCTTTGAAGCCATTGAAATACCTTAACCCTGAAACACAATCAATACTATTGTGAGCAACATTCACAAATATAAGAAGGTTTGTTAGTGATATAATAGTTTATGTTTGAAAATATATGAACCCGGAATCATATTGTCTTATTCAAGGTCCTCAAGAAAGACAACCAATCTATTAGTCTCTCTTTCTTTTAATGTTATGAGTTATCTTGGATCCTCCTTGCCAACCACTTTTCCTATGACATCTATACCGAATTTGAAGTTAATATGATTTACAATTTATTTGACTATAACTGATAAGGTATACTCTTACCGATTAGAATTGAATCTTCCAGCATGTCAGCAGCAAGCAACTCTGGAATTGGCTTATGATAAACCCCGATTTTATGGTTTATCTTGTGCTTTTTTTTAGGGGATTTTATCACCTTTTCCCATATTTATTCAACGAAATAGCATGGTTTTGTAATTCTCCCTTGAATTGTGCTTAAGTGTAAAAACATGCTTCTTAGGCCCTTAAATTGGTGATTTTAATTCACTTTAATTCTATTCGATGCCTTGATGTATTTGTTGAGTGATTTCAGGTTCATGAGGCAAGTATTGGATGGAAGAAATGAGGAGAAAAGCATACAAAGTGGAGAATGCATGAGGAAACAAAGAATGGAAATGCTTCAGGGGGCGCGCAAGCGTACAAGGCGCGCGCACGCAGAATTGACATTGCACATCGACGCGCACGCGTACATGACGTGTACGCGCGGATGAAGAAACAGCCAATCGACGCTCACGCGCACATGGCGCATACGCGCTGATACTCACACGTGACCCACTTAAAGGCAAAACGCTGGGGGCGATTTCTGAGCTGTCCAAGCCCAAATCCAACTTATTTCTGAGTTTATTTCATACAGAATTGAAGTCCAAGCAAAGGGGGGAGCAATTGTTTGAAGTGTTAGCATCTTGTAGAGTAGTTTCTAGAGAGAGGAGCTCCCTCTTCTCTCTAGAATTAGGCTAGGTTAGGTTAATCTCTTCTAGATCTAGGTTCAATCTCATGTTTTCATCTTATTTCCTTTATGAATTCTTGCTTGTACTCTTTTATTCTCATGGTTTGTAGTGTTAATTTCCCTCTTTGCTCTCTTTTGTGATGATGAACTCATGTTGGATTTGGTTTACATTTAATGCAATTTGATGTTGATGTTCCTTTCATTGATGAATTAAGTTGTTGATTTACTCTCCTTGCAATTGGTAGTTGGTAGATTTAATATTCTTGCACTTTTACTATGCTTTCCATTTGTACCCACCAAGTGTTTGACAAAATGCTTAGTTGGGCTTTAGAGTAGACTTTGAGCATTCTTGGCTTGGAAAGAGTAATTAGGTAATCTTGAGTCATGAAAACCCAATTTAGATTGGTGATCTAGAATTATTAGTTAATATTAATTCCATTGACTCTAATCTCTTGCTAGTTTAATTAGTGAGTTGACTGGGACATTTAGATTGAGATTAACTAGTCTTGTTTGGCTTTCTCTCATGGAAGATAAATTACACCTTCTTCCAATGTTGGAGATGACGAAATAAGATAAATTCTTGTTAATTATCGTTATTAGTGACTAGGATGGAACGCCTATGATCAAAATTCTTGCCATGAATGTCTCTCTCTTTATTACTTGCTTTCTCTTATTTACTTGTCTTCTTTAATTGCTTGCTTGATTTGCTTTTCTTGCCATTTATTTTCCGCCCCTTATAAATCAAACCCTCATTGTTCCTTCATAGCCAATAATTGACCACTTCATTGCAATTCCTTGTGAGACGACCCGAAGTTCAAATACTTCGGTTAATTTTCATTGGGGTTTGTACATGTGACAACTCAAATTTTTGGTGTGAGAATTGTTTGTTGGTTTGGAGCTATGCTTACAACAAAGTTCTTATTTCTATGAGAGAAATTCTAGACCATCGAGCAAAACTCTTCATCAAAATGGCGCCGTTGCCGGGGAATCGCAATGGTGCTATATTGTTGGCTATTGTATATATTATGAATAGCTTGATTTTTGGTTTGTTTGTTAAGTTTTGTTAGTTTTAGAATTTGTTCTCTTTGTTTCTTATTAATACTTATTTTTATTTTCTCTTTCACTATGAATTCTCATCCTTTTGGCTATGAGCATGGTTACAACTATGTTGTAGGAAATGAAAGCTTCAATGGGGACGTGGATCAAGGATTTGGAGATCAAAGGTGGGAGAAGCCCCAAGCTTATGGACAACTTTCTTGGCAACAACCTCCTCCGGTTTCTTATGGGTACAATTCAAATCTTGATGCATACCAATCTAATGTATGTGATGACCCTCTTGTGGTTGTCAACCACAATCATCATATGCAAATGAACCCCCTCCTCAATATAGCCCTCTACCATACTCACATGCCCCATACCACCATCCACCTCCATATGATCCTAACCCATACCCACCATTCCAACACCAATACTCCCAAGAGCCACAAATTCCACACACACTACCTCAAGAGTTTTACCAATATGAACCACCTTCCAATTACAACAACCTTCCCTCAAACAATGAACCCTCTCTTCCACCATCACCTCCCGATGAAGCCCACATGCTAGAATTGAGAGATCTTGAAGCTCATATCTTAAGGTGACATGAGGAGGATGAAAAGAAGTTTGAGGAGTTAAGAGCGAAAATGGCTATCATGGTAGAAGCCATTGGCAACATAGTCTCATCCCGCCTAAGCCTATGCGATCAAGGCACTCCCATTTGTTGAATGTGGAGAAGTAACCAAGGAGCTTAGTGAGGGAGTGAACTTGAAGCTCCAAGGTGAAGAATAGGAGTTAAAGCAAGAAATGCAACAAGAAGAGGAGGTAGAGATTGATGAGTATTTTGGTGGAAAAATGAATTTCTCCCAAAACACACAAATCTAACCGGCAAGTGTACCGGGTCGCATCAAGTAATAAAAACTCACGGGAGTGAGGTCAATCCCACAGGGATTGAAGGATTGAGAAATTTTAGCTTAGTGGTTAATTTAGTCAAGCGAATCAAGATTTGGTTGAGTGTTTTGTGATTTGCAGAAATTAAATTGCATGGAATTAAAGAGAACAGGAAATAAATTGCTGAATCTTAAAGAACAAGAAATTGAATGGCAGAAACTTAGAATGCAAGAAATGTAAATTGCGGAATCTTAAAGTGCAAGAAATGTAAATGACTTGAATTGTAAAGGGGATTGGGACTTGGATTTGCAGAAATTAAACAAGGAAAAGTAAATTTACATCAAGCAGAGAAGTAGAAGAGGGTTTGGGTTAAATCGGATCTTGAAGCAGAAAAGTAAATGAACATGAAAATAGTAAACAGAGAATTAGAAATTGAAAGTTCAGATCTCAGGACCCAGAGACTAGAAAACCGAGTCTAGATCTCAATGCCTTCCTAGATCCAACAAGAACAATTGCAAGGGAATTGTAAATTGCAAGGAAAGTAGATGAAGAGCAATTAACAGAAATTAAATTCAATCAAGCAGTAAATAAAGCAGAGAGATCCAAGGATGAGATTGAAACAGAATTTCTTCAATTCTCCAACCCAAGATCCAAGACAATTGTAATTGAAATTGAAAGCAATAAAACTAAGAGGAAGAGAAGTGAATTCTCCTTCCCCAAGACTAAGAAATTAAAGATCACTCAATATCCAAAGCTCTCCGAAAACTATTATGAAAATTCAAAGGGAAAGCTCCCCGAAGAACTTGAATTCTATCCTATTTATACACTTTCTTCAAATGATCTTCAAGCCTTGAGTTGGGCCTTTGCTCTTGGTGGAATTGGGTTGAAAGAGGCCTTGGTTGATTGCTCTTGGAGTTTGGAGAAGAACCAAAGTGAACCAAATGAACTGGGTTGGAGTTTTGCAAAAGTTGGAGTAAAAGTTTGAGCAAAAGTTAGGGGCTAACTTTTGCTCCAACTTTTCATATCAGCCACCATAACTTGCTGCTATCCACGTTGGGACAAAAGTTAGGGGTCTAACTTTTGCTCCAACGTTGGCCTCCTAATGTGTACTTATGGCGCCAACGTTAGCCCAAAAGTTAGAGGCTAACGTTGGCGCAAACTTTTGCTCCTCCCCTTGTATTTTTCATGTGCCAACGTTAGCCCAAAAGTTAGGGGCTAACGTTGGCGCAAACTTTTGGTGCCCAGGGGTGATTTTCATGTGCCAACGTTAGCCCAAAAGTTAGGGGCTAACGTTGGCGCAAACTTTTGGTGCCCAGGGAGTGATTTTCAAGTTCCAACGTTAGCCCAAAAGTTAGGGGCTAACGTTGGGGCTAACTTTTCACCCAAAAGTTTGTGCAAAAGTTTGAGGCTAACTTTAGGTCCAGTTTTTTGCTTCCTGGTTCAATTTCACTTATTCCATTGTCCTCTCTTTACTCCTAGCTATTCCTTCTTGCTTCAACCTTTCTCCAAGCTTTCTTCACCTATCATTAATCAACCAAACACATCAAAGCTATGCTTAAAATCATGAGACATTCATTCTTTCATAATATGTGACAATTATAGTATAAAACCTCATGAAATAGCATGAATTCATACATGGTTGATTAAATCAAAGGAAGCATGAAAATCTATCTAATTGACTTGCTTGTAGCTCAAGAAAGTGCATAATTCTAATGAAAACAAAAGAAAAAGACTAGTTAAAATAGGCTAAGATGACTTGTCATCACAACACCAAACTTAAAGCTTGCTTGTCCTCAAGCAAGAAATAAATTTATGCTCCAAGGTTCTTTCAATTAAGATGGATTGAAGAATAACTTGTAAAGTCCAGTGAGTGAAGTGATCAAGTGTCAATGGGGTGAACTCTAAATCATATGCTCTTGCAAGGGCTTCAGTGCTCACTAGTCCTCACATATTGGGGGTCTTAGGTCTTAGGATTTTCATCCAAATGGTATCATGGAGATCTCTTTATATGTAGTCACCTTGAAGCAGCTTATAGTTTCTTTGCTTTGGCCTTGACTCTAAGTGTCATGTCTCAAAGCGGCTCTTTAGATAAGCTTTCAATCAATACTCCTAAACCAGTTGGTTTTAAGGTATTAGGTGTTAAAGCACCCCTAAGGATTTACTTGCTCAAGCCTCTTTCCTTGACACAACTCAACCACAAGCATTTACTAGGCTAACAACTCTTTGAGTCATTGTTTCTTCTTTCTTTTCTGCCTAGTAATTGATGCTCAGAGCCTTGGGCCATGTTCTTTTTGCTTTTGTATTTTCTTTATTTTCTTTTGTTTTGTTTGCTGCTTCTTGGATCAATAGATTTTTGAGAATATCCACAATACTTCTTTGAACTTCATGTCCTGCCTATGAGCTCCCATGCAAGTTTTCACAAGCATGCAACCTCGATACATATTCATACAACTAGAACCGCCACTTCTCCTAATCTTTTTCTTGCCTCAAAATTGTTTAATTCCTCAATCCTTCTTTTCAAAGAACTTTCATGTGATGCATTTTTTGAATCATTGAGTGCAAACAAGTTTTGAAGAAAATAGTGTTGTGAATGATCAAGCATCTTGCTTATTGAATTGCAGAAAAACTATGCTATGCAGGCAGGCAGGGGTATTATGTAACTTTCAATTTAGCAACATCTGATACAAAATAATCACTGAACAATACAACCTTTTGGAGTTTACTTGCTTTCCTTCTTCTCATCATCCTCATTGCTGGCCTTTAGGTTCATCTTTTGTTTCTTTGGTTGATGATGCTTAATCCTTCCAAAAGCTTGTATGGACCTCTGTAATGATATTGAAAGTTGCTTGTTCCCCAAGCACTTGATAGAAGAAATGGTTAGCTTGCATGATTTATTTATGGGATTTTGAACTTACTTTGGTGTGGGAACACCAAACTTAGTACCTTGCCAATGGTTCTAATGCATTGAATTAACCATGTGTGAAACTCTTTTTCTTTTTCAAAAGTGACAAAACTGAAAACTAAAGAATAGCAAAATAGTTGACTAGTTTATCTAGCTGCTTGAAGCTAGCATAATGCAGAAGGTGAGAATATGTTTTAAATGAGATTTTGGTGGAACACCAAACTTAGAATCCTTCATTCTCCCTTATATTGTTTTGGTGTGCAACACCAAACTTAGCTTCTTGCAATATAGATAAAACTACTTAACCTTTTTATTAAAATAGTTATGAACAGAAAACTACCTCAGGTTGGGTTGCCTCCCAACAAGCGCTCTTTTATTGTCACTAGCTTGACATCTTGCTCTTTGATTATGGAGGCTGGAAATCATAATGCCTCAGTTTTTCTCCTCTTGCTGTAGGATTCCTTTCCTCCATGACCTGCACAATCACAAACAATCCAAATGAAAATTGGATATTCTCATGCCAGAATGTAGTCAGAGGATTAGTTGACACCATGTGTCAAACAGTTGGTAAACTTGAGAGATTAATGAACGAAAATCACTTCTCTCGTTTATTTATCAAGCTATCAGAATCATATTCAGCAAGATAAACCAAGGAAACTTCACTCTATTGCTAAAGTGAGGTTTCAATTAGCTCAGACAAAAATTCAAACAGTTAGTGTGTCAGTCAAAAATTAAAGAAAAAGTGCTTGATCTAAATTGCCACTTCACTTAATCATTGTCAATCTAATCAATCCCCGGCAACGGCGCCAAAAACTTGATGAGTATTTTGGTGGAAAAATGAATTTCTCCCAAAACACACAAATCTAACCGGCAAGTGTACCGGGTCGCATCAAGTAATAAAAACTCACGGGAGTGAGGTCGATCCCACAGGGATTGAAGGATTGAGCAATTTTAGCTTAGTGGTTAATTTAGTCAAGCGAATCAAGATTTGGTTGAGTGTTTTATGATTTGCAGAAATTAAATTGCATGGAATTAAAGAGAACAGGAAATAAATTGCTGAATCTTAAAGAACAAGAAATTGAATGGCAGAAACTTAGAATGCAAGAAATGTAAATTGCGGAATCTTAAAGTGCAAGAAATGTAAATGACTTGAATTGTAAAGGGGATTGGGACTTGGATTTACAGAAATTAAACAAGGAAAAGTAAATTTGTATCAAGCAGAGAAGTAGAAGAGGGTTTGGGTTAAATCGGATCTTGAAGCAGAAAAGTAAATGAACATGAAAACAGTAAACAGAGAATTAGAAATTGAAAGTTCAGATCTCAGGACCCAGAGACTAGAAAACCGAGTCTAGATCTCAATGCCTTCCTAGATCCAACAAGAACAATTGCAAGGGAATTGTAAATTGCAAGGAAAGTAGATGAAGAGCAATTAACAGAAATTAAATTCAATCAAGCAGTAAATAAAGCAGAGAGATCCAAGGATGAGATTGAAACAGAATTTCTTCAATTCTCCAACCCAAGATCCAAGACAATTGTAATTGAAATTGAAAGCAATAAAACTAAGAGGAAGAGAAGTGAATTCTCCTTCCCCAAGACTAAGAAATTAAAGATCACTCAATATCCAAAGCTCTCCGAAAACTATTATGAAAATTCAAAGGGAAAGCTCCCCGAAGAACTTGAATTCTATCCTATTTATACACTTTCTTCAAATGATCTTCAAGCCTTGAGTTGGGCCTTTGCTCTTGGTGGAATTGGGTTGAAAGAGGCCTTGGTTGATTGCTCTTGGAGTTTGGAGAAGAACCAAAGTGAACCAAATGAACCGGGTTGGAGTTTTGCAAAAGTTGGAGTAAAAGTTTGAGCAAAAGTTAGGGTTTAGGGGTCTAACTTGCTGCTATCCACGTTGGGACAAAAGTTAGGGGTCTAACTTTTGCTCCAACGTTGGCCTCCTAATGTGTACTTATGGCGCCAACGTTAGCCCAAAAGTTAGAGGCTAACGTTGGCGCAAACTTTTTCTCCTCCCCTTGTATTTTTCATGTGCCAACGTTAGCCCAAAAGTTAAGGGCTAACGTTGGCGCAAACGTTTGGTGCCCAGGGGTGATTTTCATGTGCCAACGTTAGCCCAAAAGTTAGGGGCTAACGTTGGCGCAAACTTTTGGTGCCCAGGGAGTGATTTTCAAGTTCCAACGTTAGCCCAAAAGTTAGGGGCTAACGTTGGGGCTAACTTTTCACCCAAAAGTTTGTGCAAAAGTTTGAGGCTAACTTTAGGTCCAGTTTTTTGCTTCCTGGTTCAATTTCACTTATTCCATTGTCCTCTCTTTACTCCTAGCTATTCCTTCTTGCTTCAACCTTTCTCCAAGCTTTCTTCACCTATCATTAATCAACCAAACACATCAAAGCTATGATTAAAATCATGAGACATTCATTCTTTCATAATATGTGACAATTATAGTATAAAACCTCATGAAATAGCATGAATTCATACATGGTTGATTAAATCAAAGGAAGCATGAAAATCTATCTAATTGACTTGCTTGTAGCTCAAGAAAGTGCATAATTCTAATGAAAACAAAAGAAAAAGACTAGTTAAAATAGGCTAAGATGACTTGTCATCACAGATTATTGAACAAGAGGAAGTAGTGGTTGAAGCCTTAGGATATGTTGAGTACATAGAGGAAGCACAAATTGAAGAGCCTTCTTCCATGGAGTTTGAAGTTGATGTTGAGGAGGAGAGTGCACAACCTCCAAGGCACAATATGATTGAAGAATTGGAAGAAGTGTCCCAAGTAATAGGCCCTCCTATTTATGATGATTCCGTACCAACATATGATCCTTTTGAGCTTGAAGAATCCTTCCCCACTATGCTCGGAATTGATGATGAGGTAGATTTCACTCAACCTCCTATGTATGATTTGAGTGATGGGGAAGAGCTAGAGGACATTGGTGAAGAAGAATGTGAACTTAAGGAAGCTTGGCAAGAGGTAGAGCATGAAGTATCTTGCCAAGTGGTGGAAGCCTTCCAAAAAGGATGGACGGGAGTGGAGCGTGTTTTGTCAAGACCGTTGGGAACTCCTTCACCTAGGTTGTCATCTAATCCTTCATTTGAGTGGGTAAAACTTCTAACTCTTAGTTTTATTATCCCACTTGAATTTGGTTTTCTTGAAACGGATGACCAACTTAGAGCGCTTTGTGGAATTAAGCGAAAGAGGAGGATGTTTAGTCGTTGGCGTTGTAAGTCTAGGCTCATTATGGTTGAAGCTTCAAGGAGAAAAGGTTGGACTAGCGCTCAATTGGATGGGTCTAGGAGGATAGTTTGGTGTTTCCATGAGAATTCATCTCTCTTGCCATCCGAAGAAAATCACCATGATCAACTCAAAGACGGGTGTGAAAACAAAGTGTGGGATCCCGGATCACACAAGGAAGATCAACTTTGGGAGCCTATGGTTTGTGAAGAACTCCATCAAAGCTTGGAGTTATTAACCTTGAATGATGAAGCATAATGGAAGTCCAAGCATTGGTGGATGTTCAAAGATGGATTCAAGCACAAGCCACCTTGATGAGGAGCTCCCCTTAAGTCCAACTTAAGAACAATAAACAAAAGTTCTAGGTAGGAAACACCCCACCATGGTAATATCCTTTCATTTTTCTCTATGTAAATATTAGTAATTTAGGTTTAATTTCATGTTTTAATTGCCTAGTTGAGTTTATCTGGGAGTCTAGTAGGTTAAATAAGGTTTTATGATGTTTTGATAGTTGATTGGAGGTTTGGAATGCTTGGTTTGGTGCAAAAACATAGAAAAATTTTGAAAAACAGAGCACCATCCATGCGCACGCGCACTCCACGCGTACGCGTGCCCAAGTATTTTCGGCCATCCACGCGCACGCGTCATGCACGCGTACGCGTGGATTGAATTTTCCCACTTTCCAGCCATTTTCCCGAGAGTTGTGCCTGAAGTGTGCCAACTTTGTGCCCCAGGGCACGCGCACGCATACCTTGCACATACACGTCAACTCTCTGCTTTACCATGCACGCGTACGTGTCAGCCGCGCGTACACGTTGCTTCTATTTCATCAATCCATGTTCACGCGCACATGTGGATTGCCCTGTTTCACCCACCTTTTTTTCTTCTCCTCTTTCCATTTCTTTCCTTCTTCTCTTTTCTTTCCACCCTTCAATCATCATCCAACACTACCAAGCATCATGTAACACCATTTCTTTTAGTTAGTTAGTTAGTTTAATTTTTGTTTTCCATTATAAGTGTTGGATTACTAATCTTGTTTACCATTTACTACTGCTTATTACTAATGAGATGTTAGTTTAACATCATTGTTTTAATTGTCATTGTTGGATTTCTGTGATGAGTTTGTATTTGGTTACTTGGTTTGGAACTTTCATGCTTAATGTCTTTGAACACCAAGTACATGTTACGTTGCCTTTATGCATCTTAACTCTTTGAATTACATGTTTTGGCCACCATGCTTTCATTATCCATTGTTAAGCAATTGTACATTATCAATGCATTTTTTTAGGATGCTTGTTCAGAGCATCACTTATTTCATGCATTGAGATTGTAGAGTTGTGAAGTTGGATCGGAAGCTTACCTAGTGACATATTTTTTAGCTTTTCAAGCTTTGTGGACCATGCTTGCTATGTGATTGATTTTCACTTCTATCCTCTTTTATCTAAGTTCCATAGCATCCACGTGTTTCACCTCTAAGTCACTTAGGTGTGGCAACAACTTCAATATGTGTCATTGATTGTTGTGTGAGTTTCATATACCATTTTGTTCACTAAGTCTACCTACACATCAATCAATGTCCATGCACTATCCAATTTCACAATGGCTTGATTAATTGCTTGAATGCTTTCATGCCTCTTCAGTACTTGTTTGGTTGACATAACCTACAAGTCTTCTTTTGAAGTACTTCAAGCACACTAGAATGAGTGAAGTGTATGCTTTCTTTTGTGTAAATGTGACATGGCTTTTTATACTAGCGTGTGTGTGTGTTCTAAACTGCACGCAATTTTAGAACCCACACACCTATTTTTCATTAGTGTCACACTAATTCACTCGCTCAATTCTAGTGATTCACCTCATTCCAACAATTCACGCTTCCTAGCTTTTTGTATGTTTTCATCTTACGATGTTTATTTTGTTTTTCATGATCGATGCACCATAAGCAAAAATAGAAGCGGGAGAAAGAACACGCAGTAACCGGTTGACCTACCAGATGAAGGTGGCAACTCGGAGAGTCGCCATACCCCCTTGCTTATTTAGTGCACCGAGGACGGTGCAAACTTTTAAGTGTGGGGAGGTCGTCCGACCACTCGGCATTTTTGGGTAACAAGTTCTAATCCCAACACTTTTGCATTTCATTTTAGGATTCTTAGTTGCATTTTCTTATTTTGCATATGTATATATTAAGTTTAGTCAAAATAATAAAATTTTTCAAGAATTTTATCTATAAGGGCACCCTAATTGATTGAAAAAAAAATTATTTAGAACTTGCTTGAATTATATACTTTGTGGATCATGTCTTGAGCCAAGAACACAAGCATGTGAGATTTGAGCCTAATTGTGTGGTTACATCATACATAACCACTTACTTTCCTTCTTGTGTGCATTATTCTCTTCCTATGATTGTAATCCTTGATTTGTTTAATTTTTTATGTCCATTATTTTGTGTATACATGCATTTATATGATTGAGATCATTGTTTTAAATAGCTCACTTATCCAAATAGCCTACCTTTTATCTTCCATTGTTAGCCAATTTTGAGCCTATGCTTAACCCATTTGTTCTTAAAGTCAGCACATTACAAGCCTAAGTGAAAAATAATAAATGTCCCTTGTT
This sequence comes from Arachis hypogaea, assembly GCF_003086295.3. Classification (NCBI taxonomy): domain Eukaryota; kingdom Viridiplantae; phylum Streptophyta; class Magnoliopsida; order Fabales; family Fabaceae; genus Arachis; species Arachis hypogaea. Next base: position 90,810,698 of record NC_092053.1, read on the forward strand.
TGGATCTTTGATTAGCTTAGGCTAGTGAGAGTGTTCATTACTTGATTTTGGGAAAGTTGGGTATATTGGGTAGAAATAAAAGTATGTTTTCATATTTGTGTTGAAAATCTTGGGAAATGGGTACATACTCATGTATTAATCATGTGTAAACCATATGCATTGATGTTCTTGTATATATTTTAGTTTGAAAAGAAAAAAATTTAATCAAAAAAATAGAAATAGAAAAAGAAAGAAAAAGAATTGCAATAAAAAGGGGACAAAAATGTCCCAAAGTCAAGGTTCAATAAAAATCAATGCATATGTGTGGTGATCGAAAGAGAATGCATGAGTGTGTGAAAAATTGAAGAATGGGTAGTTAAGTTTGTTTAGAATTCTATAGGTTGTCATAGGTTAGGTGGGAAGTTTAAGTTAATCAAAGATTCAAATTTCAAGCTCACCTGACCATATGCATCCTACCTTGACCCTAACCCCATTACAACCTATGGGAAGTCCTCATGATATTTGTATGTATGCATGAAATAATTATTGATTGTTAGATGAGAAACAAATCTCAGAAAGCATGATTAGGAGAGAATTGAGTGAATCAACCCCATACACTTGAGTGCCTAGAGCGGATACACATCCGGCGAGGGTTCGATCGCTCAATTACATGTTTCCACCCATGATCATCTTTCCTTGCAAGTTTGTAAAATCTTTCAATGATTCAATTCAATTGTGGGTTGATTTGATTGCTATTGCATTAGCCCTTGTGTTTACACATGTATTCTTGGAAATTGACTTGTTTTGACCAAGTGGATGCATTCATATAGATAGATTGCATTTAGTTAGCTTGCATTGAATAAATGTTGATACCCCTTGCTTCTTTCTTGATTTTAGCATAAGGACATGCTTAGTTTAAGTGTGGGGAGATTTGATAAACCCCGATTTTGTGATTTATCTTGTGCTTATTTTAAGGGATTTTATCACCTTTTCCCACATTTATTCAACGAAATAGCATGATTTTGTAATTCTCCCTTGAATTGTGCTTAAGTATAAAAACATGCTTCTTAGACCCTTAAATTGGTGATCTTAATTCACTTTAATTCCATTCGATACCTTGATGTGTTTGTTGAGTGATTTCAGGTTCATGAGGCAAGTATTGGATGGAAGAAATTAGGAGAAAAGCATACAAAGTGGAGAATCCATGAGGAAACAAAGATTGGAAATGCTTCAGGGGGCGCGCAAGCGTACAAGGTGAGCGCGCGCAGAATCGACATTACACATCGATGCGCACGCGTACATGATGCGTACGCGCGGATGAAGAAACAGCCAATCGACGCGCACGCGCACATGGTGCGTACGCGCCGATACTCACACGTGATCCACTTAAAGAAAAAACGCTAGGGGCAATTTCTGAGCTGCCCAGGCCCAAATCCAACTTGTTTCTGAGTATATTTCATACAGAATTGAAGTCCAAGCAAAGGGGGGAGCAATTGTTTGAAGTGTTAGCATCATGTAGAGTAGTTTCTAGAGAGAGAAGCTCCCTCTTCTCTCTAGAATTAGGCTAGGTTAGGTTAATCTCTTCTAGGTCTCGGTTCAATCTCATGTTTTCATCTTATTTCCTTTATGAATTCTTGCTTGTACTCTTTTATTCTCATGGTTTGTAGTGTTAATTTCCCTCTTTACTCTCTTTTGTGATGATGAACTCATGTTGGATTTGGTTTACATTTAATGCAATTTGATGTTGATGTTCCTTTCATTGATGAATTAAGTTATTGATTTACTCTCCTTGCAATTGGTAGTTGGTAGATTTAATATTCTTGCACTTTTACTATGCTTTCCATTTGTACCCACCAAGTGTTTGACAAAATGCTTGGTTGGACTTTAGAGTAGACTTTGAGAATTCTTGGCTTGGAAAGAGTAATTAGGTAATCTTGAGTCATAAAAACCCAATTTAGATTGGTGATCTAGAATTGTTAGTTAATATTAATTCCATTGACTCTAATCTCTTGCTAGTTTAATTAGTGAGTTGACTGGGACATTTAGATTGAGATTAACTAGTCTTGTTTGGCTTTCTCTCATGGAAGATAAATTACACCTTCTTCTAATGTTGGAGATGACGAAATAAGATAAATTCTTGTTAATTATCGTTATTAGTGACTAGGATGGAACGCCTATGATCAAAATCCTTGCCATGAATGTCTCTCTCTTTATTACTTGCTTTCTCTTATTTACTTGTCTTCTTTAATTGCTTGCTTGATTTGCTTTTCTTGCCATTTATTTTCCGCCCCTTATAAATCAAACCCCCATTGTTCCTTCATAGCCAATAATTAACTAATTCATTGCAATTTCTTGTGAGATGACCCGGAGTTCAAATACTTCGGTTAATTTTTATTGGGGTTTGTACATGTGACAACTCAAATTTTTGGTGTGAGAATTGTTTGTTGGTTTGGAGCTATGCTTACAACGAAGTTCTTATTTCTATGAGAGAAATTCTAGACCATCAAGCAAAACTCTTCATCAGCTTACAGGTAAATGCTTCAAGAAGATAGCTTGGTTTAAAAATTGGTTGAACCATGATCCTATGTGAGAAATTTATGGACCATCTATTGTTGGTTGTCTTGGTATTTTCCTTCTTGTCCACCAAAATAAAATGGGTCAAGTACATCTTGAACTCAACAATCTTACCTTTCCATTTCTTGAGCAGAGGTTTAGGAATTGAGGCTTGGATCCTTCCATTCTAAGATCATACAGGCATAATATCAAGAAAGTACAGAAAAAAAGTTCTTGCAACTAATAAAAAAATATAAAAGTTTAACAAACTTGTCTAAAATCTTGAAGAACCATCTCTATGTCATTGATCTCTTTTTCATTGAATCTATTTGGAACTTCTCACAGATGGACAACACAAACCTAGAAATTCCATTCAAGTTTTCTTGCATTCACATTCATTAAACTATCAAACACCTCTGCCATTTTTATACGAAATATTTGTTCAAGCAGATTTTTTGTATATGTTCTATAAAATTTTTTGTTCAAGCAGTTTTTCATGTACTGGCTATGGTACCCTTATATAGGAAACTTTAAAATTTTGAACACCGGAAAAGCATATTTAACTGCGCTTGGCCAGCCCTTCTTTATTCACAAATTCTACTTGGTGTGCGGAATTACACTTCGCACAACTGAACCCGCAAGTGCACTGAGTCGTCCAAGTAATACCTGAGTGAGTCAGGGTCGATCCCACAAGGATTGTGGTTTGAAGCAAGCTATGGTTATCTTGTAGATCTAAGTCAGGCGGATAGAAAAGTTGGTTGTTTGTTTAAAGCGCATAAATGGAAAATAAAGAAAATGTTACTCAAGTATGGTGAAAGCAATGATAAGAAGATGGTTAAGACTTGGGGATGCTTTATTCTTCTGGATCAATTCAGTTTTACTGTCTACTCCAACTATGAATGATTTCTTTTATGGCAGGCTGTATGTGATCAACACCTTTATTAAGAGGTCGCTGATTCTCCTCCAGTGCTGAACCCCAGGGTTAGTGCGGATCCAGTCTGATTGAGAGTGAAGCTCCTGCAGTTCATTCCCCTTGATGATCCTAATCAAAATGCCACAGACAAGGTCGAATCTTCCGGATTAGAGAATGCTGCACCTTGTGGTTCTAGCCTTTACCACAAAGACTCTAATCTCCCTGTGACTCGGCTGAACTGGTGTCTCGAGAAGTCCCCAACGAAGTCGTAGATTAGCCGTCTAAGAGATGTATAATCAAGCTAGTGGTTCATCATTGTCCGATGAAAGACTTACTCTGAACCCAAGTAGAATGAGATAACCTTGTGCCGGTTCAACGCATTCATAAGGATGAAGAATGAAGATACATCTTAGAATAGAATCAAACACGGATTGAGAATAGAACAGTAGTACTTTATTAATTCATAAAACTCAACAGAGCTCCTCCCCTCAACCTAGGAGGTTTAGAAACTCATACTGATAGAAAATACAATGTTGAATTCGAAATATGGCAGGTCCTCTCTTGATAAGAGGTGTAAAAGTCTTTTAATACTAAACTAATGACTAAGGATTATATAAGAAGGGTAAAACAGTCTTTTAGTGTAAAAATCCACTTTTGGGGTCCACTTGGTGAGTGTTTGGGCTGAGCTTGATTGAGATCCACGTTCTAGGAGGTCTCTAGGGTATTGAACGCTAGCTAGGGGGTCCTTTTTGGGCGTTGGACACTGGTCACTCCTCCCTTGGGCGTTGGATGCCAGAATAGGGCAGATGGCTGGCGTTGAATGCCAGTTTTGGTCCTTCAATTCTGAAACAAAGTATAGACTATTATATATTTTTGAAAATCTCTGAATGATAGATTTCCATAGCTGTTTAGAACGCTCCATTTGGACTTCTATATCTCCAGAAAAGCTCTTTTGAGTGCAAGGAGGTCAGATCCTGACAGCATCTGCAGCACTTTCTCTGTTTCTGAATCAGACTTTTGCTCCAGCTCCTCAATTTCAGCCAGAAAATACCTGAAATTACGTAAAAACACACAAACTCAAACTAGAATCCAAAAATGTGAATTTTACACTAAAACCTATGAAAACTTAATAAAACTCAAATAAAATATGCTAAAAACTATATGAAAATGATGTCAAAAAGCGTATAAAATATCCACTCATCACAACACCAAACTTAAACTGTTGCTTGTCCCCAAGAAACTAAAAACAAAGTAGGATAGAAAGAAGAGTAAGATACAATAAATCTCAGAGTTTCCAATGAAGCTTAGTTTCAATTAGATGAGCGGGACTTAGTAGCTTTTTGCTTCTTAATAATTTTGGCATCTCACTATCCATTGAAACTCAATAGTGTTGGCATCTTTAGGAACATAAAATCTAGATGATATTATTGACTCTTCTAGATTAGTTCTTTTTGGTTCTTGAACACAGCTTTTTAGAGTCTTGGTCGTGGCCCTAAGCACTTTGTTTTCCAATATTACCACCGGATACATAAATGCCACAGACACTTAACTGGGTGTACCTTTTCGGATTGTGATTCAACTTTGCTAGAATCCCCAGGTAGAGGTGTCCAGAGTTCTTAAGCACACTCTTTTTGCTTTGGATCATGACTTTAACTGCTCAGTCTCAAGCTTTTTACTTGACACCTTCACACCACAAGCACATGGTTAGGGACAACTTGTTTGAGCCGCTTAAGCCAAGATTTTATTTCTTTTAGACCCCCCAAACCATTGATACTTAAAGCCTTGGATTCTTTTATCCTTGCCTTTTGGTTTAAAGGGTTATTGGCTTTTTCTACTTGCTTTTTTTTTTGCATGCATGTATTTTTTTTCTTTTGTTGCAACATGCTTTTTCTTTTTTTTTTTTGCTGCTTTTTCTTGCTTCAAGAATCATTTTTTTTTTATTTTTTAGATTACCAATAATACTTCTCCTTTTTCATCATTCATTCAAGAGCCAACATCCTTAACTCCAATTTCAAATATGCATTGTTCATTCATACATTTAGAAAACAAAAATAATGCCACCACATCAAAATAATTGACTTTTCTTATTATAAACTCGAAATTCATGCAACTTAATTTTCTTTTTCAAATAAAATTTTCCTTTTAGCAAGGTGAGAGATATATGGAACATTTTATAATTTTAAGACATAGATAGAAATGATCATGCAATAAGAACACGAGAACAGACAATAAAATATAACAGAAACAAAAAAATAACATAAGAAAAGGGAATTAAGAGAACGAATCCACCTTAGTGATGGAGGCTACTACTCCTTCTTGAGGATCCAATATAGTGCTTGATCTCTTCAATGCCACGCCCGTGTGTCTGTTCTTCTTCCCTCATAGCTCTTTGATCTTCTCTTATTTCATTGAGGATAGTAGAATGCTCTTGATGCTCCATCCTCAACTGCTCCATATTAGTGTTCAATTTTCCAAGAGAATTATGTAATTGGTTCGAATAGCCTTGAGGAGGAAATTGCACCCCTTGAGGTATCTCAGGGATTTCTTGATAAGGTGGTTGCATATGCTCACCTGCATGCTCTCTAGTTTTTTCCATCCTCTTCTTAGTGATGGGCTTGTTTTTTTCAATGAATATGTCTCATTCTATGACAATTTCAGCTGAATTACATAGGTGACAAATGAGGTGAGGGAATGCCAACCTTGCTTGGGTGGAGGGCTTGTCCGCCACTTTGTATAATTCTTGAGGGATCACCTCATGTACTTCCACCTCACTTCCAATCATGATGCAATGGATCATGATGGCTCGGTCTATGGTTACTTCTGACCGATTGCTAGTAGGGATGATAGAGCGTTGGATGAATACTAACCATCCTCTAGCTACGGGCTTGAGGTCAAGCCTTCTTAGTTGAATGGGCTTGCCTTGAGAATTCCTTTTCCACTGTGCTCCTTCCACACAGATGTTTGAGAGCACTTGATCTAGTCTTTGATCAAAATTGACTCTCCTAGTGTAAGGATGTGGGTCTCCTTGCATCAAAGGCAAGTTGAACGCCAACCTTACACTTTCCGGACTAAAGTCCAAGATTCTCCCTCGGACCATGGTGCTCCAATTCTTTGGATGTGGGTTCACACTAGTGTCATGATTTTTAGTAACCCATGCATTAGCATAGAGCTCTTGCTCCATTAGGATCCCAACCTCTTGGATAGGATTGGTCAGGACTTCCCAACTTCTTTTTCGGATCTCTCTTCGGATCTCTGGATACTCATTCTTCTTAAGCTTGATAGGGGCCTCAGAGATCACCTTTTTCTTTGTCATATTTCATAAAAGTGGTCTTGGTGGGCTTCGGTGATGTATCTCTCCATCTCACAAGATTTGGAGGTGGCTGCTACGGCCTTTCCTTTCCTCTTTCTAGAGGGTTCTCCAACCTTGGGTGCCATGAATGGGAATGAAAAGCAAAAAGCAAGGCTTTTCCAACGCCAAAGTTAAAACTTTGCTCGTCCTCGAGCAAAAATAAACAAAAGAGAAGAATGGATTAGAAGAAGAAAATAGATGGGGATGGAGGGAGAAAAGTTATTCGGCCAAGGGGGCTTTAGAGTGTATGGATTGTGTGTGTATGAAGGGTTAGAATGAGGGGTATTTATAGGAATGGGCTAGGGTTAGTTTGGGTCATGGGTGGGATAAATGAGAGGGAAATTTGATTTTGAAGTGGGTGGGGGTTGGTGATATGTATGATGGTTTATAGGGAAGTGATATGAATGTGATTGAGCTAGGATTTATAGGGAAAAGTGTATGGGAAAGTGTGAAAAGAAGAGAAAGAAATAGGGTAGGTAAAGATGCTATGGGACCCACTGGTCCTGAGAGGCTAGGAAATTCAGATTTTCTGCCCTCTGCATGGGCGTTTGAACGCCTAGGGTCTGCCTTTGACTGGCGTTCAACGCCAGTAAGGCTGCTATTTGGGTCATTGAACGCCCAGAGTCTACCCCTAGCTGACGTTTAACACCAGTAAGTCTACCAATTTGGGCGTTGAACGCCCAGGCTATGCCCATAACAGGCGTTCAATGCCAGAAAGACACTCTATCCAAAGTGTTCTATTTTTAATTCTGAATATATCTGTCTTTGTTCTGACTAATGCGTGATCATAGACCTACAAAAAATAACTAGGAAAAATAAATTTAAAGAAAAATGTAAATAATAATAATTATATTGGTTGGGCTGCCTCCCAACAAGCGCTCCTTTAACGTCAATAACTTGACGGTTAACTCCTTACGGAGATGGATACGGCTTAGAATTTCGCCCCTTACAGTGAACTTTCTTCCTGTCTTTTCATGGATGAGCTCCACATGCTCTAGAGATAAGACATGACTCACTATATATGGTATGACTAGTTTCTTGGTGAAGACAACTCTCATGCTAGGTGAGAGGCCTTCAGTGGGGACTTTCTTATCCTTCCAGCCTTTAGGTACTTTCTTCTTAGTACCTTTGTTCTCAGTGCTTGTTGATGGCTGCCCAACACCAAACTTAGAATTGGTGTCTGAGGGCTGAATAAAACTCTGCATTGAAAGAGATGTTTGGAACATTAAGTGTTGCACAGTTATCTCTCTTTTAGGTAAGGAGTTGGGTTCAGACATCTTGAATAAGATGTGATCTTTCCCTATTTGGAAGACCATTTCTCCCTTTGCCACATTAATCATGGCATTTGCAGTGGCTAGAAAAGGTCTTTCGAGGATGATAGATTCATCCTCATCCTCTCCAATATCCAAGACTATGAAGTTTGCAGGGATGTAGTGGTCTTTAACCTTCACCAAGACATCCTCTACTAAGCCATATGGCCTCTTCATTGACTTGTCTACCATCTCTAGTGAGATATTTACAGCTTATACCTCAAAGATTCCCAATTTCTCCATTACAGAGAGAGGCATGAGGTTTATACTTGACCCTAGGTCACATAGAGCCTTCTCAAAGGTCATGGTGCCTATGGTCCAAGGAATTAGAAAGCGTCTGGTATTCGGAAGCTTCTGAGGTAGCTTCTACTGTACCAAAGCATTGAGTTCTTTAGTAAGCACTGGAGGTTCTTCCTCCAATGTCTTTGTGCCAAGCAGCTTTGCATTAAGCTTCATGAGAGCACCTAGGTACCGAGCAACTTGCTCTTCCCTAGTGTCCTCATCCTCATCAGAGGATGAGTATTCATCAGAACTCATGCACTGCAAGAGTGTATGCAAAGGGACCTCTATGGTCTTTACATGAGTTTTGGCTTCCTTTAATTCTTGGATAGGAATTTTTTCAGTGGATGCTGAACACTCAGTAGGTGTGCCATTACTGGCATTCAACGCCAGTTCTGGTGGTTCTATGGGCGTTGAGCGCCTATCATGCATCCCTTCACTGGCGTTCAATGCTAGTTCCTTTGCCAGTTTGGGCATTGAATGCCCAGTGAGGGCTTCCTTACTGGCGCTCAATGCCATCTCAATTTCTCCATATTCGGCCTCATCCTCAATGGTGATAGTCTTGCATTCTTCTCTTGGGTTTACTTTAGTGTTACTAGGAAAAGTTTCAGGAGGAGTCTCAGGAATTCTCTTACTCAGTTGACCAAATTGTATCTCCAAATTTTTAATAGAGGACCTTGTTTCAGTAATGAAATTGTAAGTGGTCTTAGAGAGATTGGAGAGTATAGTGACTAAGTCAGAAAGGCTCTGCTTAGGAGTCTCCATATGTTCTTGAGAAGAAGGAAATGGTGGTCTGTTGTTGAACCTGTTCAGGGTTCTTCCACCTTGATTATTATTGAAGCCTTGTTGAGGTTTCTGCTGATCCTTCCATGAAAGGTTAGGATGATTCCTCCATGAGCAGTTGTAGGTGTTTCCATAGGGTTCTCCCATGTAATTCACCTCTTCCATCATGGGTTTTTCAGGATCATAAGCTTCTCCTTCAGAGGAAGCTTCTTGAGTGCTGCTAGTTGCAGCTTGCATTCCAGTCAAATGCTGAGAGATCATATTGACCTGCTGGGTCAAGATCTTGTTCTGAGCCAACATGGCATTCAGAGTGTCTACTTCAAGAACTCATTTCTTCTGAGATACCCCATTGTTCACAGGGTTTCTCTCACATGTATACATAAATTGATTGTTTGCAACCATTTCAATGAGTTCTCTTGCCTCTGCAGGCATTTTCTTCAAGTGGAGTGATCCTCCATCTGAACTATCTAATGAAATATTGGACAATTCAGAGAGATCATCATAGAAGATGCCTATGATAGACCACTCTGAAAGCATGTCAGGACGACATCTCCTGATCAGTTGCTTGTATCTTTCCCAAGCTTCATAGAGGGATTCAACTTCTTGCTGTCTGAAGGTTTGAACTTCCACTCTAATTTTGCCCATCTTCTGAGCCGGAAAGAATTTGGCCAAGAAAGCATTGACCAGCTTCTCCCAAGAGTCTAAGCTTTCTTTAGGTTGAGAATCCAACCATATTTTAGCTCTGTCTCTAACAACAAAGGAAAAGAGTATAAGTCTGTAGACCTCAAGATCCACTCCATTGGTCTTAACAGTGTCACATATTTGCAAGAATTCCGACAAGAATTGATGTGGATCTTCCAGTGAAAGTCCATGAAACTTGCAATTCTGTTGCAGAAGAGAGACTAACTGAGGCTTAAGCTCAAAGTTGTTAGCTCTAATAGAAGGTATGACGATACTTCTTCTATAAAAATAAAAAGTTGGTGTGGTGTAGTCACGAAGAATCTTTCTTGCATCTCCTCCATTATTAGCATTGTTTGCCATGTATTTAGCTTCTTGTTTGAATAACTCAGTGAGGTTTCCTCCGGATTGTTGTGCTTTAGCTTCTTGCAAATGCTTCCTTAGGGTCCTCTTAGGTTCAGGATCAAGATTAAAGATGGGTTCTTTATCCCTATTCCTGCTCATAAACAAAAAAAAAAGAAAACAAGAAGAAAGAAGAATGGGAACTCTATGTTCAAGAATAGAGGACTCCCTGTGAGATCTGAAGAAGAAGGAAGAATGATGATAGAGAAGAGAGAAGAAGAATTCGGCTATGAGGAGAGAAGAATTTGAAAATTAGAAGTAAAAAAGAGAAAATATTTTTGTTTTTATTTTAATTATTAATTAAATTCGAAGAACAAGAAAGAAATTAAAAGATAATTAATTAAAAAGATTTGAAAATTAAATGATGAATTTTCGAAAATAGAAGAGAGAGAAGTAGAAGAGAAGTTTTCGAAAATTAGAAGAGAAGAATTAGTTAGGAGGTTTTGAAAAAGAAGAAAGAAAAAACAACTAATTAATTAAGAAAAATTTGAAATCAAAATAAGATAGAAGATTAGAAAAAGATTTGAATTTAAAATTAGAAAAGATAAAAAAGATTTGATTTTAAAATTAAGATTAGAAAAAATAAGATAAGAATTTGAAAAGATTTGAAAAGGTTTTAAAACTGAAATTTGAAAAAAGATAAGATAGAAAAGGTTTTAAATTGAAAAGGAAGATAAGTTAGGTAAGCAAGATAAGATAAGGAAGTTAAGAAAAGATAAATTTTAAATTAAAAAGATTTGAAATCAAAATCAAAAGGATAAGTTTTTAATTTTAAAAAGATTTGAAATTTAAATTAAAAAAAAAGATAAGATAAGTAAGAATCAAATTTTAAAAGAGAAGATTTGAAATTTGATTTTTGAAAAAGATTTGATTTTGAAATTTAAAATTTTAAAATTTGAATTTGAAATAAGATAAGATAAGATTTTTGAATTTTAAAGAAAGATAAAAAGATAAGATAGTAATTTGAAAAAGATATGATTTTGAAAATATTTGATTTTGAAATTTAAAACTAAGATAAGATAAGATATTGATTTGAAATCTTTGTTAGGATTTTCGAAAATAATTTTAAAATAAAGATAGAAAAGATACTTTTTTATTTTTATTTTTTTTGAATTAATGAAGACAGAGAAAAACAACTAAATGACACAAAACTTAAAATTTTTAGATCTAAGACACCTAGAATTTAAAAATTGTAAAGAAAAACATAAAGAGACACCAAACTTAAAAATTTTAAGATCAAAGCAAAAAGAAAAACAAGAACAACTTGAAGATCAAGAAGAACACCAAGAACAAAACTCAAAGAATTAAAAGAAAACAAGAACATGCAAAGGACACCAAACTTAAAAATTTTGAAAACTAAAGACACAAATTTCAAAAAATTTTTTGAAAGAAAAGATCAAGAAGATACCAAACTCAAAAATTGACACAGGACTCAAATAAAAGACATTGTTTTTGAAAATTTTAAGAAAAAGACTCAAGAAATTCGAAAAGGACTCAAACAAGAACAAGAACAAAGACTCATACAAAAGATAAAGATTGATAAAGAAAAGTAAAGGTTTTTGAAAAGTTTTGATTTTTTTTTTCGAAAAAAGGAAATAAAAGACTCAAAAATTAAAGACAATACCTAATCTAAGCAACAAGACAATCCGTTAGTTGTCCAAACTTGAACAATCCCCGGCAACGGCGCCAAAAATTAGGTGCGTGGAATTACACTTCACACAACTGAACCAGCAAGTGCACTGGGTCGTCCAAGTAATACCTAAGTGAGTCAGTATCGATCCCACGAGGATTGTGGTTTGAAGCAAGCTATGGCTATCTTGTAGATCTTAGTCAGGCGGATAGAAAAGTTGGTTGTTTGTTTAAAGCGCAGAAAAGGAAAATGAAGAAAACATTACTCAAGTATGATTAAAGCAATGATAAGAAGATGGTTAGGGCTTGGAGAAGCTCTGTTCTTCTGGATCAATTCGGTTTCACTGTCTACTCTAACTGTGAATGATTTCTTCTATGGCAGGCTGTATGTGATCAACACCTTTCTTAAGAGGTTGCCGATTCTCCTCCAGTGCTGAACCCCAGGGTTCGTGCAGATCCAGTCAGATTGAAGGTGAAGCTCCTGCATTTCATTCCCCTTGATGATCCTACTCAAAATGGCACAGACAAGGTCGAATCTTCCGGATCAGAGAATGTTGCGCCTTGTAGTTCTAGCCTTTACCACAAAGACTCTAATCTCCCCGTGTCTTGGCTGAATTGGTGTCTCGAGAAGTCCCCAACAAAGTTGTGGATTAGTCGTCTAAGAGATGTATAATCAAGCTAGTGGTTCATCATTGTCCGATGAAAGACTCACTTTGAACCCAAGTAGAATGAGATAACCTTGTACCGGTTCAACGCATTCATAAGGATGAAGAACGAAGATACATCTTAGAATAGAATCAAACACGGATTGAGAATAGACCGGTAGTACTTTATTAATTCATAAAACTCAGCAGAGCTCCTCCCCTCAACTTAGGAGGTTTAGAAACTCATACTTATAGAAGATACAATGTTGAATTCGAAATATGACAGGTCCTCTCTTAATAAGAGGTGTAAAAGTCTTTTAATACTAAACTAATGAATAAGGATTACATAAGAAGGGTAAAATAGTCTTTTTGAATGTTGGTAGCTTTCCCATAGCCGTTGAGAACGCTCCATTTGGACTTCTATAGCTCTAGAAAAGTTCTTTCGAGTGCAAGGAGGTCAGATCCTGATAGCATCTGTAGCACTTTCTCTGTCTCCGAATCAGACTTTTGTTCCAACTCCTCAATTTCAGCCAGAAAATACCTAAAATTGCGTAAAAACACACAAACTTAAAGTAGAATCGAAAAATGTAAATTTTACACTAAAAATTATGAAATCTTAATAAAACTCAAATAAAACATACTAAAAACTATATAAAAATAATATCAAAAAACTATAAAATATCTGCTGATCAGAATTTTTCTTTGACAATCGAATATAACCTAAACATGATCATAACTTTCAAGGTAGAAAACTTGGTATTAGAATCATCGATGTCTAAAGACTATTAGAAAGAAATATATACTTGACATTCTCAATCACTTTATGAATCAATATGAGATTTTTTATCTGAACCAAAAAATTTACATGACGAATATACATAAATATAAAGTGTAGGATGCACATATTTGAATGAGTCACATTTTTATCACCTCTCATATCTATATTTACATAAACTTTGACAAATATTATTCATTATTGATCTTGGTTAAAAAAAATTTTATTTTTGCAAAAAGATTTTTAAAATATTTGAAGAGATTTTTTTAACCAAAAAATGATAAATTATGAATATTTTAGAGAATATTAAGAACACCAGAATTGAATATAAAATCCTAAATTGAAATAAGATATAGATAAATTAACCAATAAATTATTTTTATGTTTAAATACAAATATTTTTAAAGAATGTAAAAATAATGAGCAATGCTATATGGTCAACAAATATTATTATCTTTTGTCAGTATTTAAACAGCATAATTTATATCTATATTTATAAAAGTTTTATACACAAAAAATATATATTATATACTTATATTTATCAGAATTTACATATATGAATCAATATAGTTTGCACCAATATTTTTTAAAATTCACACATATAAATTAGTAAAATTTATTAAAAAAAAAATTAATGTGTATTTTAATTAAATAATAATAAAAAATACTAAAAAATTATTTATCCGAAGAATTTCAAAAAATATATATGTAAAGTAAATTTGCAATCTCGTAAAATATAAGATTGTGTTTTTCTTTTAAATTTTAATATATAAAATATATTTTATTTTATATATATCCCGGTAATGAAAATATTAAAGTTAAAATTGACCCTTAATTTTACAAATTAGAAATTAAACAATAAAGTAACTCATAAATTACAAGAAATAATAAACTCAACCTTGAATAAAATAGAATTCTACTATTTGTACCAAAATGGCGAAATCGGTCAGTCTTGTTTCATGGAAAATAGGCCAGCAGAAACACAAACTCACAGAGCTTTCCATACTTCTCTCTAGCTGCTGTAAAAGAATTATCAATCATCAAAATCATGGGAAGCGATAGAAAATCCAAACGACACAGTTATTCCTCACCCTCGGACTCCGAAGGTTTTAATTTTTCCTTTCTTCTTTTACTTTTCCTTTGTTAGATTTTCTTTCTTTATTTAAAACGTAGAAGGTTAGGGTTAGAGAAATTATGGATTTTAGTACTAAATCTCACTCATGAGGTGAAATCATTAAGGGCTTGATTCAAGGGTTGTGCACTAAGCAACAAAAACATGCATTGTGTGCTTCACTTTGTCTGTGTGTTTATTTATTTCAAGTTCTTGGGGTTAAATTATGGTGTTAAATCAGCAGATGAGAGGAAAAGCAAGAGGCACAGAACAGTAGAAGATGAGGAGAAAAAGAAGAGGAAGTTGGAAAAGAAAGAGAAAAGGAAAGACAAGAAATCTCTCAAGCATTCCAAGGAAAAATCTGATAAGGGTAATTTAGCCACTAAGCCTCCTTTTCTAACCTAGAATGAAAGAAAATTGAGCTGTGCTTGATTCTTAGCTCATAATCGTATAATGATTATTAATTGTGCAATATGTTTATGAACAATTAAAATGTGCTGGCAGGACTTGAAATCATTGGTTGATTCTGTGAACTTTGCATATACTTAGGTTTTGATTGTCTGGTTTGGACTACATAGGTCTACATGTTTAACAATTTCATATTAAATCATGATTTGCCAAAACACGATAAGTTATCATATGGTTTACATTTTGCAATGGGGGAGTTGAGGACTTATAAGAACGTACTTGTTTCTTAGGTAGTTGCAGCCTAGACATTCTGCGGAAGTTCCTTACTTGTAGCTGGCCCCGACTAGTAGGATAAGACTTTGTTATACAGCTTTCTCATATCGACTTTAAGGATCGTTCTTCATTCTTTTTATTCAATATGTAGGGTGCGAATATGTTAATATAAGAAGTCATTTGCAAACATTATACAATCGTTTCCAGTATATACAGTGTAAAAGAAGGGGAATTCATTTAGTTGTACATGATTAGAGACTGAAAGGTGAGAGGATTATGTCTAATCACATTCACACAACAATGTTGTTATAAAATGATTTCCGATACTAGAGTACATTTTTGCACCAAATGTAGTTGCCCTGCACCATCTCACAATTGATTGCATTTGCTACTTATTCATATCTTTCTTTTCGGAAATAATCATGATATCTATTTGATTATGTTCTCATGTCTCATAAACATGATTTTGCAATTTTGGTAAGCAGTAACGATTATTGGGATTATGGAATGTTATATTTTTTTAGTATAAAAAAATTGTTCAACAATTTGGGATTTCTCATTTTAGTTAATCAAGATGTTTAGTAATTAGGGTTGCATAGAAATCAAATTTGATTTTTGGTTATACTTGTTTCACTCTATAATTTACAATTCAAGTTGTTGTTTGCTGATCTCTGTTTTGTCTCTTATCCTCTCCACTTTCTTGTTCTATATTATCACTTTTTTCTAACTTCTCTCCAGTCTTTTTGTCCATATTATGTTCGGTTTGTTTGACATCAATCATGTAAATGTTTGAACTTGAGTTGTCAAATCCAGTTATTGGACAACCATTGAATGTTTGTCTATTGATGGAAACAGTACCATCGAAAGTTATTGACTTATAGTCACCAGAAAATTATTGTCAGTGTCACCGCTGGCGCACTGATGATTCATTTTAGCACTTGTCCATCTTTTCTTGTGGTGAAATGCTTTTCCCTTTGTTGTTTTAAGTAATTAAGTTAATCTATCTGTGCTGAATAGCAAGCAAAGGAGAAATTCTCCTTAGAAAGATTTCCCTTATTGCTTAATTCTCGAATTTGTGCTACAGGTGAATTTAAGCATAGATACTCTTTTTTTAATATGGATAAAATTAAAATATTTTTATGTTATGTTCATGTTCATGTTCATGTTCTCTTTCTGCACTATGGTTAACCACCAAAAGCAACCCCGAAATGTTTTGTCTCTGACAAAAATGACCCCCATTTTTCGTATTGACAAAAATACCCTTTAATAATTTAAAAACGTGCACAAAACACCCATCCATCAAGAGTGACGTTTTCTGTTAACGTGAATGTCTGATGTGGCAAACAGGAAAGCATATGTGGCAAACGGAGTTACCTAGCTGGCAACCTATTCTCAAATTTCCAAAATTTCTTAACCCTAATCCCCCAAAATTTCAAAATCAGAAAGTCATCTCTGGGAAGAATGGTTCCCAACAATGGCAGATAGGGTGATTCCTTTTCCTCCATCTTCTTCCATTGTGGTCTCTCTCTTTCTCTCCCCTCCATCTTCTTTCATCTTCGCGCATTTCTCCTTCCTCTTCTCTCCTTACCAATGACTCTCTCTTCTCTATCATTCTTCTCTCTCTTCCGAGAATCAACGGCGGCTCCTCCCTTTGCTGCCGCAAGTTCCGTCTTCTCCTCCCCTCTCTTCCTTCTTCTTCTTTGGGAGGTTTTCTGGCTTCAGGAGGTAGCTGTACTGAGTCCTCTATATCTACAGCCACAACTTCCTCAGTTCTAAGTCTCTTCCTCCTCCAAACGCAGTGTCTTTGTCTTCTTCTCTTAACACCATTGTCCTCTTCTTCTCCTCACTGCACCGCATCTTCACCATCTTCTCCTCCTAGTGCGGCCAGAATTGAATTAGTATTCTGTGCAAGCACTTGCAACAAAAATGGTGATTTGGGATCTGAGAAATTGACGACTTTTGGTGAAGAAGGTTCTGGAAGTTCAGGATGAGTTGATGTTGGGATCTGAGAAATTTGCGGATCACCATCATGAATCATTCTGAAATTGGGGTTTGATTTAATTAAAATTTGGGAAATTAGTGTTTTAAATTAGGTATGTTAGGGTTTTGTTTGAAGCTATGCATGTTCTATTCTTCGATCTGATCTCTATTTTTGTTCTTTTTTGTGATTTTGAAGAGGAGGATAGTGGCTGGATTGTGTTGATGGTCAGGAGGTGAGAGAGGGAAAGTGAGTGTGAGGAAGTGAGAGAAGAAGAGAGGGAGAGGAGAGGGAGGGGGATGGTGCTGCGGCGGTGGTGGTTCGCTAGTGGCTCTGTCACGGCTGGCAGAGGTGCTACAGATGGTGAGTAAATGAGTTAAAGGGTGGGTGAGTGAGAGAAGAAGGAAGGGGGGGGGGGGGATTGGGAAGAGAAGAGGAGTGTGCAGGCCACATCATCCTCCCATTTTGCTACATATGCTTCTCCATTTGCCACATCAAACATTTACGTTAACGGAGAACGTTTCTCTTGACAGATGGATGTTTCATGCACGTTTTTAAATTATTAAAAGATAGGAGTCATTTTTGTCAACGACAGAATATTTTGGGGCGATTTTGGTGGTTAACCCTAATTACTTTATGTAATTTTTTTATGGAGTAAACTACCAAAATGGTATCTGAAAGTTTACGTCGCTGACAAAAATAACCCTAAAAGATGCTAATGCCAAATAAGCCGCCGAAAGACTTGAAAGCACGGCAAAAAGAACAAGATATTAAATATATATTCTAAACAAACAACTTTAGAAATCAGATTTAGATGCAATTTTTTATAAGAATTATCAGAAAAATAAGATCTCTTTATTCTTATAATTTGATAATTTTATGTCAAGTGAATTTTTTTAATTTTTTATTGTGAATTATCAATTTTTTTTAAAAAAAAGAAAAGTCTAGATATGAAATTTTGCTTTGAATTTTTGTGTACCTTCTAAATATTTATTTAAATGTTGCCACAAAATTTGAATCAAATGAATAAATCATTTGCCAAATACAAATTTTTTGTAATTTATAAAAAATAGAGTTTAATTTTGATGTACTGACAATGTAAAGTGTTCTACATAGTCGTACAATCATATCCGTTCTTTTGGATGATCATTCGCGCAGTCAATGTGAAAGGAAGTTATTTTTACTGATGTGATGTTACGTAATTGAATATACGTGTAAAACTACTTTACACTAACAGTACCTCAAAATTAAATTCTAAAAAATATAATGTTTATTGTTTTTTGTTTCATTTTGAAATCAATCAGGGATTGTTTTATTGATAACAGCTTTTAGGATTTTTTTTGTGAGCACCTGAATCTTTCAGGTTAGTTGGTAGTTAACTCTATTTTTATGGGCATAAACTTTTTAAGTGTATTTTCTATAGACAAAGGTCATGGTTATTTTATTCTTCTTGGGGAAAAACATAACTGCATGCCATTGTTATTTCAGACAAGAAGTCGAAAGAGACATACAAAAGCAAACGTAGTAAAGGAGATGTCCCGAAGGTGAGTTATATTCCTAATAATGCCGCGTTCAATTTGAGAACCTTGTATGTAATGAGAAATTCCTAATTGGGCTATTGGGCCTATTTTTACTCATTACATTGTATCAAGTCGTCTCTTCTCGTCATGCTGACTGCTGAGTATCTCTGTCAATTTGCTTTTCCATTTCATTTTACATGTTTTTTCAAGCGTGTTCTCATGCTTTTCTTCTACATTTGAATATATTAATTTTTACTTAGTTCAATTCCTCAAATCCTGGTTCGCCCAATCTGTCTTTCTGAATTCTGATCAAATTATTTAGTATTTTAATATACTAAATGTTGAAGAAAATAGCACAAATGATTGCTCATGCTGCAATTTTGAACATGCGAGAGTATTATATTCTGTAATTTTGAAAAGTCCACGGATAGCTTCTATCATGATTTCATGGTCCATCTCTCCCAAAGACACATGAATCGTTGTATATCCGATAGACACCCTCATGCAAGAGTCTATTTTTGGGCTTGAAGCATGGAAGATACACTGGCTTATTCTACCTTATGCTTAAACTCTAACGGTTTTTTTTATTATTTACAAAAAATTGAAAAATAAGAACAAGTATCAAGTTCTAAAAGTTTTGGTCATAGAGATTTTTATACTATGTCATGAATCATCTCTCCCAAAAGCTTACATTGTTCCGTTAGAGACACATAAAAGGTTTTATATTTAACAATTTCCCAACTAATTTAGAACTTTTAAGATGGATCATTCATCTGTCTACTCATATCTGTGAAAGCTGGAAAAGTTTCTTGCTGATTGTCATATTTCTCAATCTAGTGACTACATTTGTTAGTTAGAAGCTGCAGTTGAAATTACTTACCAATTAGAGTATCGGTATTTGTAGTTCATCTTTGTCATTTCAATGCAGGGAATCCAAGAGTTGTCCAGTGATGATTATTTTGCCAAGAACAATGAGTTTGCTACCTGGCTAAAAGAAGAAAAGAATGTCTTCTTCTCTGACCTTTCGTCCGAGTCAGCACGCGAGATGTTCTCGGATTTTGTTAAGGCTTGGAACAAAGGGAAGCTTGAGACGAATTACTATGAAGGCATTGCGAGCGGCCCTCGCACGGCACATAACTGGAAAATCAAGAAGTAGATTTGACGAAACCTGTTTAACCACTCCCTTGAAACTCAGTAAATATAGATGGATCTCTTCCTGAATCTGCTGTTCATGACATTCCAAAGGAAAGAGGACAAGAGCAGAAAATTAGTTGAAACAAGAAAATTTGGTGGATTTTGGCTTCGATTAGTTTAATAGCGGGTAGGTTGTTATTTTCTCGTGTTTCGATGAATTAATGTCTTACCAAGGAATAGTAGATCAATATATGACTCTCTCTTTATGTAGGGAGCTATCTATGCATATGTAGCATTTACCTCAGTATAGAAAAATATTTTATTTTGTTTTATATGAGGATGTCTCATCTATGGCATAACCCGGAGTATTTTCCCCCTCATAATGTGTAGCACATTATCAGTATTTGTGGAGAATCCCAACGTTATTTACAGGGCAAATCACCTAAATCACTTAAATAAAACAAATAGATCAAATATTTATCCAAATATAATAATTGAAAATTTGTTACTTATTTGTCCTATTTGTACTTTATGTAAACCGTAGAACCTCTTCTACTTTTTTAAGAAAACACTTCTACTTTTTTAAGAAAACACAAACTGTGGTATTCTTTTCACGGTTTATAAACAACGTCGAAAACACAAATCTTCTGTTCCCTTCCACGGTTTATGTGTAGTAAAAATTTTATATATTTATGTGGTAAAATCAATTGTGTAGAAGAGTATCATTTTTACAATGGCAAGTGAGGAAGAGAGTTTTCTTGTGTCAGTGCATTATTCTATGAAAATTCATAAAAGCAAGAAATACGGTATGAAGTCAGTTCATCGAATACCTTATCAGATCTAAAGAACAACATATTGTAGAAAGCTTGGGTATTTGGGAGCAAGTGGGTGAAGAAGTTATTTTATAAAATTCCTATTGTAGTTGTGTCCTCTGGTATGAAGTATGATATGTTTGTGATAGCGTTTGATAAAGATTTTGGGTTTTGTTTCATTGTCGTAGGAGTTTTCCAGAGGTCAGAATACACAAGCTGTATGCGAAGTTGGAGGTCGGTGTCGACAGTTCTGGGGCATCAGCTCCGAATCTTCACTCGACTGCCATGCAAAGTGGTTCTAGCTCGATGGCTGCAGTTGCACTAGCTCGTCCGTCCGTTGCATCTCCTTCTTTTGCGACTGACTTAGACCGTATGGAGGCAGTTGGTTCTGTACCATTCGAGAACCATTTTGTCCGACAACAGACAGTTGAGTGGCTAGTGGTCCTGCCATTATTCCTAATGTTGTAGGGTTGGGGGAACCTGATCAAGTTGAGAATGCAATGCGGGACGATGATTTAGATCAGGAGCCTGTTGATATAATTGGGGACAGTGATGATGATACAAGTGGCAATCTACGTACACAGCATGACCCTTCAAGTTTTGACACAGTAGTACCCTTCGCAAACTTGGAGGCTATGTGGCAACAGCCGGACGAAAATGCTGTCTTTGGGGATTCTTCTACAAAATTTTAGATTGGGCAATTATTCCAGAATAAAGAGGAAGCTATTCATAAACTGTAAAAAGGGTACTATGATTTGTGCCCACATATTTTTTTTCGTAAACCGTAGAAGAGGTTTTATGGTTTATGCCCACATGTTTTCCTTTATAAACTGTGGAAAGCGTACCACGGTTTATGTGTTTTCCTAAAGAAGTGGAAGGGTTCCACAATTTACATATAATAAAAATAGGATAAGTAAGTAACTAGTTTTCAATTGTTGTATTCAGATAAATAATTGGTCCATTTATTTTATTTAGATAAATTATCCTTATTTTACATGCTAAAACTAAGAAAAGTTTGTTCTTCCAAGTAAAAGAAAATTTGCTGGTACTTTTACCAATAGCATTATGATGGAAAATTTTGAACTTGAGTCAGTAAATTAGCTAATCAGCTAGAAATATTTTCATGTTTTTGTAATATGTTCTATCTGTGTTCTAGGTTCCTAACCATCATGTTACATGATCAAGTTAAATTAATAATAAAGTTTAATCAAATTTGCACTAATAATTTAGTGATTCACAATACTAACAAAAAATACACCCACTCTCAATATGTGTGTTTTCGCTCTATTCCACTTTCACTTGTACTCTTCCTCTTTTCTACCAAAATGGCTACACTCACTCTTACTTTTGATTTTTCGATTCAAACCACAAATTCTGACTAAGAATCTCTGATAAACTCAGAATCTCACTCTCTATTTCCATCACTCTTTGCATTCATTTTTTCGCTCTCACTCAATCTTGTGATTTCTTCATTTTTTTTTCTAACTCTTGGTTTCTACCTTGTAAAACACAAAAACCTTAGCAAAAAACTTAGAAGTTAGAACCCACTATTTTTCTATTTCTCTCGAACTATACACAGAAACCTTAATCTTACAAAACCAAAGAAAGTAAAATTAATATTACTATTTTAAAATAGTTATCCAAACTTCAATAAAAAATTAATGTTTCAAAATAATTATATATTTATAATACTATCAATTATCTTCTGTTAACACCCTTAATTTAATTCTAATAAAAATATATTACATGTGTTTATTTATTTAAAAACAATTGTTTATTCATACAATTTTAAGTATTATTAATCCAAAGTTTATTTATTACCTTTTCTAAAGGAGTTTTTAATTTTATACACTGATGTTAAATATTTTACACATTCATTTGATTAAATGATCAATTTTAAATGATCATTCATGCAATAAGTATAAAATGCAATAAAATGGTTTAACGTAGGAGACTTTTTATACACTGATTGTGTTAAATATTTTACACATTTATTAATTATGTAAGTATTTTTAAATAAGTATTTTATGAGCCAATTTGATGCACAAGCATCTAGCATTACAAAATTTGAGAAACGTACCCAAAGAATATAAACAGCCTTATCATTAATGTATCAAGGACTGATGTCACATTTTTACATTATCATTACTGCATTTTGGGTCCAAATTTATGGATTGGTTTTGGGTATAGTGGAACCCAAACCATAGTCCATAGGTTGTTCTGAAAGAACCATGTCATCGAATGCGAGATTCAAAATCGATAAAAAAGAAGCATATAAATTTAATAGTCATTGTCCATTGGCTCATTGCCATATGGTACAGTTAGACAAGCAGGATTGTCTGGCACTTTTAATAACTTTAAAAGTCTATCGTTCTCCACAACAAAGAGTAGCTCATAAATTTCACCAGTGCCAATTGCAAATAGCAAGTCTTGGTTTCACAGCTCTATCCACCTTGACATTCAACTAAGCACAACTTTCAAAGAAACACCGTCTTACATCAAGGTTTGCTTCATCAAGATTATTCTACTTCACCCAAGTAATCGTCGATTTCGGCAGGGGTCAATACTCTGCAACAAAATTAACCACCTATTAAGTCACCCATTTAAATTAGCCAAATATGTAAGGATGATTTGCAGTAACTTGTGCATAATTGTCACGTCTAAGTTCTACAGGAACAATTTTTTTTTTTGCCTTTTCTTTTCCCCCCTAAAAACTCCTAAAGTTCAGATAGTCCAATCCAACAAAATCAGATCAGTTTTCTCAGTAACGAAAATCACAAGCAAGGCTCATGTAATATAGTGCTTGAGGAAAGCAAACCAGAAAGTCAATCAAAAATTCAAGCTACATAAGCAGCTAGGCACACATTATTATATTTTGCAGAAAGAGATTTCCACCTGAACTTTTTGTCGGACCCAATTATGCCAATTTCAATGTTCTTTCCCGAGATCTGTCCCTCAAATCTGTAAAATACCCATGAAAATTAACAGTTTTAGACTATACAAAGGTCTTTAAAACAATAGGTTCCAGGATACAATACAAGAAACATGAAAAGCAAATAAGATGACTATCAATTCTTAAATTTTTAATATTACTATTTAAGTGAAATGCCTATTAGGATTAGCCTTAATATTGTAGCATCTAAATCAAATCATGGATATTACTTTATTTACCTTCTCCAAAACCATAACTCTGAAACAAAAGTGAACAATCAAACAGTACAAAATTTATTTCGGCCTCCTAGTAGACAGATAGTTAATGATTTTATCTAGTGCATAAACTTGAAAGGACATGACCCTACCCTTCCTTCAGCGTCAATATTGCCGTATGGACTGCATCATCAAGTTCCATGTCATCTGTATACCTGCAAGTGGACAATGAAATTAACCACTGAAATGATATGGGAAAAAAGAATAACTCAGATATGAACATCAAACAAAGAAACATAACCAAAAGCATATCTTTCAGGGGAGAGAAAAATGCTACCGCAAACACATAGATTAATCATCCAATAGAATAGACAGACATAGCATATTCTTCTAAAGTAAAATTTCAAAGTATGTATTATGAAAGCATCAATTTATCTCTTCTGAGTCCTCAAGTTTGACAAGTCAACTTTTGATTAGCAACTAATTGATGTCTGCATATTTAAAGCAACTGCACGCTCCACTTAGGTGATAGTAGAGAATCTTAACGGCTATAAGTTATTATGTCATTTTGAATTTTAATACATAAAGATCCTTGCCAGTGTCAGCTTTCACAAATTCAACGCCTGCACATCCCATTATACTTTCTGATGCTATGGATACGTGTAGGAGCTATTCCTCTTAATGAGGAAATAACAAGAAATAAACTTGGATCAACTAAATCTTGAAACTTGGTATAAGATAATAGGTTTAATGAACATATTAACTGCAAAAGAAAAATGCATTTCATCCTGTCGAGCACTCAAGGTTTTAGAGATATTCAAGCCCAAATTACAGATATTAATGCAGACATCATGACTTTTATGCTTAAAATAATTAAAGATATTTCCTACATTCATTAAAGTATAACATAAACCAGGTGCTTTCATCAAGGTATAGTATATGGAATGTTGTAAATCAAAATGAGAAGTTTCAAAGATATAAGATAATCCTTTGCACATCAAGCATGACAGAAATTCTGAGATAATACACTCATTCTCAATATTTACAGGAAGGAGAGTGGCCACACATAATGGGCACAGGAGATATATATACAAAAATAACACATTGGACACCACATATTTTGCACTTAGAACTGTCGTTACTGTCAAACCATACCTCTTCTCAAGAAAAGTCTTCGCATTAGAAACATTTTTGCCCATAGCAGAAGCTTTCCAAGAAAAGTAAGAACCAGATGGATCCACCTACAGTACAAAAGCAAATTGCACCAAAGCCCAAACTTCAGCTCTCCTAAATCCAAACTAGTGAATTTTCAAAATTCCAAGTACAAGAACAAAGATCCCAACACAAACCTATTGAGCACACAAATATGCAAAAAGCATAGACAGACAATTGATTGTTTAAGATAACCCACTAAAATTCAAACTGCATAAATATCAATAACTGCTTCCTATAAATCAAAAACAAAATCAGTTCATGCAAAGCAAGATAATGTTACACTGTATCAAATTATATGCTCTTTTCGTTTCTATTTTTAATAGATAACTAAAGTAAAGGACCACATGGATTACATTATTATCTTCAGAAACTAAATATGTCATTGTTGTTTCATATCCAACTGTGAGACAACACGATGTGATCAAGATAGTAGGTGATACTCATCTACCAGGGTTTACAAAGCAACAATAAAAAAGTGAAACTCAAAAGGCAGATAAGCATACCTGATACAATTGTGGTCCGTTATCATCAAATCCAGCAACTAGTAGGGACACTCCAAATGGCCTAACACCACTATTAGAAAGGGGGGGGGGGGGGGAGGGGAATTAAAAAACAGAAACATCAGAATTGAATATCGCGATGAGATAAAATAATGGAGAGAAAACACATCAATTGCAAGGCTACTGATCACTGAAAGCCAGGCATACTATGGTAGTGTTTGGAAAATAAAGGATGAAAGCAATAAAACAGCAGTGATGCATCTCTTATGTCCCTTCTTTTGGAAATCTCATCCCTCTATTTTGGAAGTATAGAACTTATGTAAGAAGTTGTTCAAATGAATAAAGAAATTTAAGATTTTGCCTTTGCCCCTCTCAAGTTGATAAATTACATGCTTACAGTAGTTAGAAATGTCTAGTAAGGGCATCGTAAAGTAGATAAATTAAAGGGGAGAAAAACAGTTAGAAGCAGCTTTGAGATTTGAGAACTAATTAACATTAGAGGGATCAACCTCCTAACACATCAAAGTTAAAGAGGGTGTTAGAAACTTATCACGAAACATCATATCTCTCTTGAGTAGGGTGGGCAGGGACAACTATATGCAGAAAATAAACTTCCAATCATATGAGTAGAATGGTAGCAGCTCAAACATATCTGAGAGCTTACAGAGAAATTTATTACCCTGACTGAGTGAATTCCTGCATAACAGCAGCAACTTCCCTTACAAGCTGTGTGACAGGGATTGGTTCCTGCAATTTCCATTATATTTACCATACAGAAGATCCATAATAGAATACAAAAAACATACAAGACAGACAAAAACTAAGGTAAAAATTAAGTGCATAATTCTAATTTTAATATACTTAATAACATATAATGAAGTAATCGAAACTTTCCCAGAAAGGGGGACAAACAGTGAGGAAAATCTAATTCTAATCTATGTGTAACAACCAACATTCACAGAAAAAACAGTTACAGATCATATCATAATCATAATTATATATAAATTGTAACTCTTGATGATTCATGTTATAATAAATGAAAAGTATTACAATCATATATAGACTTTATCGTTTATTTTTCAATTCAGCACAGCTTTTCATCATAATACACTTTATATTGCCTTTCAGTACAATATGCTGAAAGATACTGAGCAGACAGAGGTATGTAACTTAAATTAATCCATTGGCATATTTTACTGACAGAAAATAATCAATCTAAAATGAATTACAGTACAATATAATAAACATGCTTTACACGAGGAAGTAGGAGATATTCAAAAGGTAGAATTCTTTTAAAACCCATAACTCCAAAATGAAACTGGCAATAGTATATCTGAATCTGATTTACCAAGCATATAGAACTCAGAAGCAAGATTCAAGAAACAAAATGATATTAGAAGGGGAAAGGTAGATATACTATACTTTATATAATCGGTGATATTGCTCTGCCTGTTTCCTGCTTTTCCTAACCAAGACTCGAAAATCAGGACCCATGCCACTGAACAACAAGAATAAAACTTAGATCAGAAGAGATACTAACAGACTAGTTAAGGATAAATCAATACAAAAAAAAAAAAAAAAAAAAAAAAAAAAAAAACTCAAATGCAATAAAAAAGAAAAGAAGAAGAAAAAGTCAATCTAAGAGCCAGTAAATCTCTTTATCATAATTCACTTAATTCCTATAGCAAAAATCCATAATCAATTTACCACATGCTTGATTACTGCATGCTTTTTATTACACATGAATAATATAGGCAGCAGTTTGCCAATGAACAAGACAGAATAATTGATTCAGATATATGGAGTAGTTTATCGAGTTTGCAATAAGTTTTAACCATTAAGCATGCTATGTCTTGTTTCTATTCTATGCATACTATGTGCTCTAAGTTTGCCAATGATTATTCTAATCTATGGAAGAGATTTTCCCCTACAATAATTGCATCTGTTCCCTAAAGCATAACCTTGCCCTCAATCTTGATCATTGTCATTTTAGACTTAAGTGGCCTCTAATGGTTGACAAGACATCAGATAATCATAATTAATGATATCATAAAATTGATTTAATGTAGAAATATTTGACTACATAGAAAGAACAAACCTATATACAACCCCTATATTTGGTGTTAATAACTGAATCTTCTGAACCTGCAATGAAATAAAACAAAGAACTAAGATCAAGTTTCAAATTAAGGATGCAACATAAACAAATTATCTTCACACTAATTAGTAAATTGACTAAACAGAAATGCAAGAAAGATAAACTTCATCCTTGGCAATTAATTGACTAAACTAGACAACTGCTTTAGCAACAGTCACACTCTTGCATGTTTCCTTGAAATTCAAAATATACTTAAATTATTCACTTAGCAAATAATATTTGAAGTTAGAGAATAGTAAAACTAAAAAAAGTATGTTAACGTCATACTTACAAGCACTGGCTACCAAGTGGGAATTCTAACAAATAACAAGCTTACCGATGCTTCATCAACCAATATAGATGGCAGTTTCTTCTCTGTTGCGATGACTACGCCATTTGCAGCTGCAAGAGTGAAACATAAAGTTACAAATTACAAAAACCACATCACAGAGCAGTTATATTATATGATCGGAATCACCTTCAAGACAAAAGGGCCCAATGAATTAGAGATAAATGCTGATTGAAATAATGGATTGCAATATGACACATACAAGAAATTCAAAAATAAAATAGACAAGATTAAAATGTTAGTTCTAGCCTACTCATTCCACAAATTTCTACATTTCAAAAAGAACACTTTTGCCAAAACCACTTACATGATCTCATAAAGAACAGGAAACCTTTTTACAACAGATGATCATCATATAATAAACACACTATATAAACATCTGCCTTCTGCTCATCTAATACATCACCATCATATAACTAGAGAGCATACTCTTAAGAGTACTCTTCTTTTTAAGCGTGGCTCTTATAATAACCCTAACACCAAAAATGAGTAAGAACTCCATACAATTGAGTCACTGATTTCTTTCCTAAGCCACTATATACCGTCTTTCAAGTTGTATTGTTTTAATATTGTTGCATCAAATTTCGGTAATTTGAAACTGCAGATTTTTTAGCATCCTACCTTACACCTAACAGGACAAGTCAAATATACTCAGCTCCCACTATCCCAGTAGTCATCCACCAAATTATTACTATTTTATTTGCAGCAATTTATGTTCCAATGACACATGAGCAATGTTTTCCGTCTTCAACCAAATTATTACTATTTTATTTGCAATAATTCAAATTATAAACAGAACCAGCATTGAGCATCTAAAAGAGCTTGAAACAGATCCAATGCCATATATAGTGAAATTACCTTTAATTCCCAAAGATGTCTGTCCAGAACCAACCGCCGTGAGAGCATGTTCAATCTGAACCAGCTTCCCAGAAGGGCTGTTTTTATTTAACACGAAATCCCAAGCACAATAAGCTCAAATGTTGAGACATAAAATCACTCCCACTGTAACTACAGGCCCAATAAATAAATAAATAAATAAAGGAAGGAAGAAAAAGTCAGCAATGAACATACCTAAATGTGGTGAGAGAGAATGAGTACTGGCTATCCCCCATAGGTAAAACCTACAAGAACCTGCGTATATACAAACGCACAATTTTCCTTACAAGAGTTACAAAATCCTAAGCCTTAGATCAACGAATAGTTGGGTGTGGGAAAAAAAAGTGTACAGAAGTTAATGGAAAAATGAGAGTGTATAAACAAAGAACAGAATAAAAAAAATGAGAAATAGAGAATTAGAAGTAGTATTGCCTCTTGGAAGCGATGATTCTGAGAGAGAAACGTATGAGAATATGAATGAGATCGCGAAAGAGGGATGAGAAATTGAATTGTGAGTTCCTTTGTGAGGTTTTCGTTGTAAAAGAGAAACCCTTCCCAGTGAGACTGAAGTGTCCCCCAAGCCACCCTCTGCTTCTGGGGACTGTGGCCCAAGAGCTAAGCCCATGTAACACGGTTTTTTTTTCTCAACAAATACGAGAAGCAAACAGGTTGTTAATATTTTCAAAACAAAACGCTAACCCATGTTATAACCCAAAACAAAAAACAAAAAACAAAAGAACACTAACCCGTGCTACCCACATCAGTGGTCACTCTCACTCCTCATAATACCAGCACCAGCCCCAGCCGGCTAGCCCTCCACTAGTCCACTCCCTCATTGCAGACTGCCTAGACAACTTGTTCGCCGCCCTGTCGGTGGTCCGCTGTCTTCGCTGGTGGTCCGCCCTTGTTCCCGTGTGCTCGCAGCTGATCTCCTCTGCTCGCCGCTCCTGTTTCCGCTCGTGTTAACTTCCTAGTCCACCTCTGTGCCTCTGCTCGTGCTTCTCTGTGGCCGCTGGTGAGTTCTTTTTCTTTTTTATGTAATCAGTTTGGTTAATTAGTTGATGTAGGCATTTAGTTGAACAGACTATAAAATTAGAATTCCGAAAATGCCCTTAACCTAGTGTTAAACCTCAACACCACCACGTCACGCTCTCCCTGCTCCGTTCTGCTTCCTCCTCTGTCCTCCGCGTCGTCAGTAGCCTCTCCGGGTCTCCGCCATGCCCATCGTTGTTTTCGTGCATCACAATGCTCTGCTACTGATATTGGTTCGGCTGATGTTTCGCTTTGTGATACTATAAACTTGGAGTTATTTTATTAGTTCGAGTTTAGTTGGATTTCTTATCCTCTGTTAAAACTTAGTTATACTTGTTAGTGTATGTAAACTTTTATCAAACACTGTTTTCCCGGTAGTAACGTGAGTAATGCTACCTTGTCTCGACGCTATCCTTCTCTGGCGGTGCTTTGCTCCTTCTCTCAACTTTGTTCTTCTCTGTCTCTTCTCTCGTCTTCTCTCTTGGTTTGCTTGTCAATAATCTTCGTTTGTCAATCATAAAATTGCAGGAATGATGACATAGGAAGGATCAATGGCAGCGTGAAATTTCATTCACAAATATATAGCGATATAGCACTATGTATCTGTTTGTTAATTTGCTTCTTAGAAATTGGGACCTTTTAATCACTTACAGTTTAATATTTCAATAACTCTTTTGCTTTCTTATTGCATTGAAGAATTACTACTCAATTGCTGTCGTGGAATGTTATACATATATTGGTTCAATTGTAGTCTAGTGTTTCTTGATTGACACTAGATTTGTTAATTTTTACTTCCCCCTCCCCCCCCCCCCTCTTCTCTTCCCACCACCACGACCTCCTACCCCTTATTTTTTAAAGAACAGTAGCTTAGTGTTTCATGTAACAAATAAACGATGACTTCTAGGCTTGTTATGATCTTTGTTTTGTCATTTTAGTTTGATAATATTCTGAATTGAACCCTTGTATCAGTATGGGTCTGCTATTAGTTCATTTTTATTCTTCTGGTGTGAATGTTAAAGTACATAATTTGTGAATGGTATACTGTATAATTTGTCGGTCTCTAAATCTTGATGAGTTAGCAAGATTCTAGTACAAAGGCCTAATTTTAATGCAGAGTTTTATGCAAGGAAGTTGGTACTCAATTGGTCAATTTGATGAGTTAGAATGATGTTAACAAGAGCTGTTTTATGCTACGGGAAAAAAGAAAAAAAAACTATTATTTGGTGGAATTGAATGTCATGGATGAGGTTAATTTGGGAGTTTGGATTTTATTTCATGAATTAGGTTAGGACCAATTTAAGTCAAACAAAACTCATCTGACATCATCCTCCATGTCAACTAGCCGTTGGAGTGCCACGTGAGCTCTTAACCACCCATGATGGCACACTGTTAATGGCAGTGAGACGGAAGAGCTATCAGGATTAATGTGATCCACGGTGAAAATTTTGGGTTCCAATTTGGTGCAAGTTTGTTTAGGGACCAACTTGATTCAAACAAAAAAATTTTGGGAATAAATTGAGCATTTACTCAAATTGAAATACAAGGGAGTAAAACTGATAGATAGTTCTATAAATATTGAGAGTAGATTATGGTTCTCGATTTCTCATCATTTGTAGCTTTTCATTGTGTAACAGCTAACTCTATTATTCATTCCTTCTTGTTTTGTCAATGACCTTTGATCGTGTGTTATCCAGATTCAAGTTGTAATAAGACGTTTTCCACTCTCAATCTGGTTTCATGAGTGCTCCTAACCATCAAATTCCATTGCAAAACAATGGCATGGGGATGCAGAACCAGCCTCAAATGGGTGCAGCCAACCAACTAAACCAAAACTTGATGCCACCCTATGTGTCAAACATGCAACCATCGATGAACACACACCAATTCATGAATGCTGCTAATCATCTCCTTCCATTGCAAAATAACCAGTTGCATATGTCTAATATGGGTATGAGTGTTCCTCCGCAGGGTCCATCCCATGCAGGATTTGGTCCCCAAAATGGTGTGAGCAATGCTGGTTACAATCCAATGTTTCAGGCTCAAGGACAAGTCATGCACAATGCTGCTCAAATCAATTTGTCTCAATTCCAGGGGCATATTCTAGCACAAAGTATTCTGAGCATGCTTCAGCAGCCTAATATGAATATGAATATACCTAATGGTCAATTTTCTTCTCAGTTTCCTGTGCAAAATATGAATCAGCAGTTACCTATGCAAGTGCCGAATCCTTCTCAAGTTGGTCTGCATGGTGTGCATCCTGGTTCTGGCCCCATGTTTGGCTTTCCAGGTCAAGTGCCTCAGGCCATGGTTTCTCAAAATCCAATGTTTTCTTCAATGCTGCATACGGGTCTAGTGCAAGGAAATCAGGTCAGGCCACAGTTTGACCAGAATGAGAAAAGCCTGGTTCTACCAAATGGGAACACAAATGCCTTTGTCTCATCATCTTTTTCATCTATGCAGTTGCAGGGGAATAGTTCTGCATCACATGCACAAGTACTATTAAATCTATTATGCTTCTGCCTTCTCTTTGCTAAGCTGAGTTTGTTATTGTACTACTTTACTATTGTTGAGGTAGTTGGCTATTGTAATTTAAATTTGAATCCCGTAATTGGTGCAGACAAATGCGAATAGCAATACCAAAAGTAACGATCGAAATTCTAGCTGGAAAGGATCACAAAGCAAAAACTTCAAAAATAAACAAACTCGAGGGGGGTTTCAAGGAAGGTATGCTATTATCTTCTCTCTTGTAATCCCTTGGTACACTGGGTTTACAAATGATGGTTTAGATGGTTTTCCTGTGGTTCACTATTGTTTTCCAATTTGTGTAGATTCCAGAAGTGTAAGTTTCCTAAAGAACATAGGGACAAAGGTTTGAACATTTCTACCTTATCAAGAGGTAAACTTTTTCCCTCCCTGAAGTTAGAGACTAATGCTTGTAGCAAAAGCAGGGCCAAACAATGGAAGAATTGAACATCAGCAGAAACCAAAATTCAGTTTGAATCCTAAGGAACAACAGCAGGAACCAAAAAGGTAGTTCTACTTGGCTTTCCAGCCCTTTCTTATTTGGTTTTAAGTGTATCTCTTGTTTGCAACTGCCTTACATTCAACTACTTTAAAATTGTGATTTATTCATAAGAATCTGCATCAAGACCGTTCAATGGCCTTCAAGTAGATATGTTCTTTGAAAGGTTTTAGACAATTTCAGTAGCAATGATGTAAGTGGGAAAGGTAGAACCATGATTTTACATCATTTTTACAAATTGGTTAGAATTTTGGGAATATAGTACCTAAACAAAAAATTTGTAACCAGCCTCAAACATTTGATGAGCACCTCAATAGTTTCTATGGTATAAAAGAGACTGTTATGAATTGACTTGGTAATTGATGATGTACGATGGTTTAATTTGAGAAAAGAGGACGACATGCAAAACCAGACATATTCTTAAGGATATTTTACAACAGGGAAAAGTTGGTCCAACAGGAAAAAGTTTTGGAACCAACCAACTAACATCTAGCCAACTTCGTGCTTCTCTTTCCCCCTCTCATTCTCTTAGTGGCTAAAAAAAATTGTGTTTGAATCTTTTGTTGACTGATTGTTGGCCTAAAATTGTTTGATTCCTTAGTTGGACCCTAAAATTAGTGTCATTAATTAGAACGGTGTCTATTAGCCCCATCTCCTTGTATTAGTTTTTCTCTCCAACTAAATTATATTCTTTGTTTATCCAAAATAATAATAATAAAATATAAGTTTGTGCTTATATCCTCTAAATCTAAAACAAAATCTAAATTAGCAAGATATATAGACCAACATCTAAATCTTGTATATCTACTCATTGAGTCCATCTGAACAATGAGATCAAATGGAAATATGGAATTGCCAAATAATATCTGTATATAACTAAAAGGTGCCATCCTTTCGCAAGGCTGGCACAGAATTTTTAAGATATTTGTTTTGTTCAAGTAAATGGCTTCTAACTATCCAAATGAAGCATATCTCACTTTTGCATTGTTTCAGAAATTAAGCTTGTTTTCTCCATAAGATTTCAGCTGTTTTTTTTTTTTTTTTTGGTAATTATTGGTAAACTCTAATTTCATAACAATATCTTATGTACTGGGACAATTTTATAACCCTTAATTTTGTATGTGGTAACTGTTAATTACTTTATCTCCTTAATGGTTAGACCATTCTTCGTAACTTACACTGACCAAGAAATCCGACAATGGCGGGAAGCTCGGAGGAAGAATCATCCTTTCAACAACATCCAGAAGGTTTGAAACAAACGGTTCTATTTACTGCTCTGGATTCATCAAATTATCTGTCACAAGTAAAATAACTGAATTATTACATGCAGAAACAGAGCGAGCATACGAGAAGCCCCAAGGTGGATAGGGTTGTCTTACAAAGAGAGGTATACCTGTCTTGACATTTATTTAGCATACAATACCATCCAATATAATAATTTATATTGCTAAAATTAACATTATTCTTCAATTGAGATCCAAACTTTTTTTTTTCCATCATAAATACAAGTGTAAACCAGTTGATAGGTTTGGAATCATATCTTTCAACTGATTCTGAGTATTGTGCATATTTGGTCTTTGCAGCTCAAGCAGGTTTTAGCTAAGCAAGCTGAGTTGGGAGTTGAAGTTGCTGAAATACCATCCTACTATCTGAAGGATCGTGAAAATCAAGGTCCTCAGAGTGAAGGAAAAGACACACTTAACAACAAAAAGAGGAAATTCCAGAACAAGTTCAACAGGAAACCTGACAGAAAAGATCGGTTCTCCAAGAAACAGAAGTTTACAGACAAAGATTCTTTAGAACAACGACCTTCTATAACCAAGAAGAAGCCAACTTTATTGCAGAAACTCCTGAGTGCTGATATAAAGAAGGATAAGAGTCACCTGATTCAGGCTTTCAGGTTCATGGTAACAAATTCCTTCTTTAAATACTATCCAGATAAGCCACTGATATATCCATCAGTGGTGGTTAAAGAAACCGGGTCTGAAGGCAATGCGGGAGAAAAACATTTGCACGCTGGAAAAGATGTTCTTGACCATGATAACAAGAAAACGGTTAAAAAAATTGTAAATGACGACATTAATGATGTCCATTTCATTGAAGAGGAAGAGAGTGATGATGATGATTATGAAAATCTGCAAAAAGAACCATCTTCCTTGGTTCAAAGACAACGTGATAATGGAATAGGCATTGAGAAATGTGACGAAGAAGAGGGAGAAATCATTGATTGAAATCCCAATAGTTACCCCCTCGTTTTCTTGCAGAGCGCTTTATATATATGTGGATGTGGATAAGTTATTTTGATTTTTTTTTTTCTTATTTTGGCTCTTATTTTTACCTTCATATTATAATATACATCTATTATTATAGAATTTTGTAGCAGAGCGGGGCATGAATCGGTCTACTTACCTACTGGATTCATTCGGGATTTCTGATTTGGAGATCTGATTTATAGAAGTCAAGTAACTAATATTTATATTCAAAATATTAACGAATTATTTAATGTCCATTTATTTATTTTTTATTATTAAAGAACTTAAGTCAAACATTTAATATTTTTTGTAAAATAAATGTCTTGTATTAAAAATTATTATGAACTTTTCATAGCAACTTTATAATTCAATAAATAATTACATTATTGAACTAGAGCAATTATGTATAGAATAAAAAAAAAGATTTTGATGTAAGATATTTTAGATTTTCTAATTGGCAAAAACAAAAATGATAAATTTCTTTTAGATTTTTAAAATTGACTAAATTTTTATAAACAGTTAACTGTTTAAGTTAGAAATTCTTATATATATTTGATATATTAATTGTATGAAAGTTAAAACTGTAACTAATAAATATGTTAATAACTATCATAAAAAAGAAAATGAAATTAGTCTGATGTTTTTCGAAACGAAAATACCATTTGATCAAGATGGATACTGTCTTTCTTCCTCTTTGGTGCTCAAGAGAAAAGTGATTTTTTTTTTTTTTTTGTGCCTTACTTGAAACAACATAACACCACCAACAAGAAGATGTTCTTCCTTTCAAAAATGACAATGGGTTGGACTGAAAGTTTAGTCCAAATAGCTATGGCTCAGATACTTGGTTTCATTGTTTAGGCTGCACAATGACATTTGGGCCTTTTTCATTTCAACTTGAACTAATTATGAACTTGTTTATTTTGCTTATGAAGTTCCTAAGTCTTGATTAGTATTCAGCAACATTGAGCATAGTATAGCTTTAAATTCTTTTGCCCAAGAACCAACAGCAATGGGCCTTTTTTGAATGTTTTTGTTAGGCCAAGAGGAGCAACAACTTATTGTTTGATTAATGTCCAAAGTTCAGCTCAATATGCTTAACATTGACCACTCCTCTTCTCTATTATGGGCCTACAAAATAAAACACATTTCAAACAACTTTGGGCTTTCAACTCAACTAATTATCAATATTTGTCACCATCAAAAGTTAATATATAATTTCTCAAAATCAACAATTTTCTTATTGATGACAAACATAATATATGAGGTATTAATTAAAGGAATTGAAATAGAACAAGTTTAGAGACTTCTCTTTGATGATATCAGATTAGCTTGATGTGCTCCCCCTCTCTTTCATAAGGGTTGCTCTCCCTTTCTTCAAGGGTTGCTCCCCTTAATGTATGCTTATCGCTTAACTTGAAGACACAATCAATAATGACAACAAAACATTTTAATGTATATACATGCTTATCTAAAATTTCATGGTTGCACAAAAGCATAATAATCCATAGAAGCAAATATTATAAACTATTTTAAAATAGTCTTGTATGACAGTATGGTAAACAACAATTTAGCAGCATAAGTATAAGCTCAACATAATCAAAAGCACATAAGTATCTATGAAGTTCAAAATACTTAAAGTCAAACGAGTTCAGTTCACAACCACAAGACTAATCAAAACTAATAACCAATAATCTCAGTAAACCTTATGAAGCCTTATATATACATTTTTCTCCCCCTATTGTGATCAAGGTGGGTAAAAATAAAACAAAGAATAGAACCTGCAAAACAAGGATGTATCCTTGAAATATTGTGAAAATGAAGGTAATGTTTAAAAAAAATAACATCATAGTTGTAGCAAAGTAGTACTATGATGAGTCTACATTTTATGATAATTTTTACCAATAATAAGGCACACATATGCAACTCTCCGGCAACGGCACCAAAACTTGATAACGGATAAATGTCGGTCAAGAATTACCAAAAGTATTTCTCAAATCAACGTCGTAAAGTATAGTCTCAATCAACGAGATTTCTGTTAATCAGAGTTAAAATGTGTCACAAATAAAATAAATAACTGAGAGTAGAATTTCGGGTCGTTTTTCCTAGGAGTTGACATAAGATTCAAATTATTGGTTAGGATTTCCTAGAGATTTTTAGAGTTGAGAGCAAGAAAAATAAATAACTAAAAATTAGAGCAATAGATAACTAGTAAGAGTTAATAATTAATTAATTTAAAAGACCTTGGTTAGGGGTGAGAATCAGAATTTCTATCCTCATTGTCTTTCCCAAGTGTGATGGTAAAGGCTCATTGCTCTCACTTAGTTATCCTTTAACAATTGAAGAAAAGTCAAGTGAACACAACTAACTTTAGCTCACAAGTTCTAGTCCTTTCATAAAGAAGAACTAGAGTTGGTGAGGTTCAAGTTAGTTAGCAAGCTCCAATTACCATCAACACTTGAGTATAACAATTCAAGTGGCTCCAATTACTCAACCCCAAACCAAGCAAGAAAATCTACTCCATGATCATGGGTGACATTTCCTCAAACACTTGGTGACCGAAAATAAAAGACATGATAAGAACTAGGAAAAAAATCCAATTTAAGTTACCACTAACAATAATTAACAATAGCAAAATAAGCAATAACAATGAATATGAAAATAACTCAATGCATTAACAAAGTCAGAAGTAACAAGATCCAAATATGAATTCAAAATAACCAAATTGAAAAGAGTACTAAGGGAATTAAAGAAGAAAACTAGAAGGAAAATGACTAGAATTGAAGGTAACAGCAGTTTCTCTCAAGTTCCAAATGAAAGTAAAATTAAGAATACGAAAAACCCTAGAGAGAAGTCAGAGTTTCTCTCACTAGAATTTCAAACTCAAACACTAAGCTAAAGTGTAAGTATCTCATCCCTTTCTATTCCCAGAGTATTTTCTTCATTTTCGGGCTGAAAATTGGGCCAAAATCAACCCAGAAATCCCCCCAGCATATTCCCTTAATTGCAGCACGTGACGCTCATCATGCGTACACGTCGGTGGACAACGCTCCTGGTCACGTGCACGCATCAGTCACGCGTGAGCGTCACTTGGAAAATGGCTTGATCACGCGTATGCTTCAGCCACGCGTGCGCGTCGATTCCGGCTTCTCAAATCTTCAATTTCTTGTGTTTCTTCCACTTTAACATGCTTCCTCTTCATCCTTCATGCCATTCCTGCTCTATAAATCCTGTAATCACTCAACAAACGTATCATGGCATCGAGTGGTAATAAAAGAGAATTAAAAATTAGTAATTTTAAGGCCTAGGAAGCATGATTTCAATCATAGCACTAAATTAGGAAGGAATCTTAAAAACATGCAAATTATATGAATAAGTGTAAGTAAAGTTGATAAAATCTACTCTATTTGATCCATAATAAGTCATAAAATAGTAGTTCATCAGACACCGGTAAAAAGAAGTTGGGTAAAAGCAACAAAACATAAAGCACAATTTCGAAAGATCTTTTCAAAATAGAAAGCATAGAAATGGCATCCATCCTACACTATCAGTAGCGACACTATTAAAGGGCAACACGATTATGTTCTACAGCAATAAAATGGCAACAAGTTTCCCCAAATTCTAGAAACACAGCTAAACATTCGTAACAGAAGTATTAGATGACAAAAAACCGTTTCAAAAAAGGGTTTTTAGTAGAAAATGCAACAACAACTAAACAAGCTATCAAAGAAAATCTCAAAGGAACAAGCATCAACAACGTAAAAGCAAAAATTCAGCCACCAACACTACTACTCAGGGAACCATTTAGAATAGTTTCATGAATATAGAACAATCAATGCTAAAAGAAAAAGCGAATAAAAAAGCCAATCTTGATGAAATTCGAAGAAAGGGGCACGTCAAGCAGCAAAACCACGGATGATCCTCTTCACCAAGAACTCTTCAAAACGAATCAAGATAAAGACAGTCTTGAAACTGAAAAGTGGTTGCGATACAAGAAACAAAGAGAGAAAATGAGAGAATTCTTGCAATGAAGAAAGCAAAGGGAGCATTTTCAGAAATGGAAAAGAGAGAAGAAGCAGAGCGTGAAGCATTTTATAAGAGAAAAGGGGCAAAATAGTCACTTCGTATCCCTTCTTAAAAGCCATGCACAGATTCCAAGGGAACTACCACGTAATGTTTGCTTCTCATTTAAAGAGGCAACGTTCAAAATTTCAAAACACGTCGAGTACCCGACCTCTTGACAGCGGTATACCTGACGTCGAAGCTGAAGCCACGAAATGCTTGAATCCGACCTCATAGCAAGCCCAGACTCAAGCAGGGGCATTGTTCATACCCTGTCCAAAAACATAAAAGTCAAGCCCAATAAAGATAAAAGGCCCTATCCAAAGCGGGTGGCCTCCACCATATACTCGACCTCTTTGGAGGAGGTTGGACACAACAAAGGGAGCCCAGCTCTACTTGTCCAAGTAAGTAACTGTCTTTTCGAATCTCTCAAACTATCTCTATCTTTCCCGAAAGATAGGTCCTAAACAACTCCCAATATAAAAGGAACGGTTATCCATCAATATGGTAGTGTTTGGTGGAGAGACAGAGACAGAAAGACTGAGACTGAAAGACAGAGACTAAGAGACAGAGATTGAAATAAATCTCAGTATTCTATTTGGTGCAAAGTGGGAGACAAAATTGAAACAACAATAAAACTCTAATTTAATTTGTACAAAGGGTAAAATTGGAATTAATTAATTGAAATGAGGATATTTTAGGTATAAAATGTTATTAAAGTTTCAGTCTCTATCTCTAAAAATTTTAGTCCCCTGTGTCCTTACTTTTTAGAGGTACTGAAATATTGAAATTTTAGGGACAGAGACAGAAATTTTAGTACCAGAATCTAAAAAACATGATATTGAGTCTCAGTCTTCCAGTTTCTGTCTCAGTACCTCAAAACAAACGCTACCTAAAGGTAGAACTACTTCAACAAAAGTCGTTATCAGCAAGAACAAATCTACATAGGAAAGTGTGGGGGCAAATGCCCCATTAAAATTTTATAAAGGTACATGTATTGTATAGAATAAAAATTTATTTGCCCCATGTCTCACTCAATAAGTAAATTTGACCACACTTCAATTTTTTTTAATTCTCTTTTATTATTATTCATTTGTAATTCTCTGTCTCCTAAGTAAGGATACTTAACTTCATTTTTTGTTTCTTTTTTATTTAGTCAAATATTTATTTTTATGTTTTTATATTTTTAATTCATATAATTATTCTACATTTTATTTTGTAGTTATGTTATTATATATATTTGTTATTATATAGTTATAATTATTGAATGATAAGATTCATCAGTAATTTAAATTTTGAAATATAGTAATATTAACTAGCAACAAATAATAGTTCAAATGAAAAATAAGATCTAAATACACAGATATTTATTGGTGTTTTTGAAGTTAGTTCTATTTTTGCTGGTAATAATGACATCAACTGAAATTTTAAATTTAGTTATAAATATTATAAAGAGTCAGTTTCATAATTCAATAAGAGATGAATTTTTAAATGATTATTTATTAACATATAATACAAAATTGACATTTAATTGTATTGACAATGAAAGAATTATTCAATCTTTTAAAAAAAATTATATGTTATTACTTAAATTACTATACAAATATTTTAATCTATTAGTTAAATAATTAGAAGACTAATTATATTTTATAATAATAATAAAATATAATTATAAAATTATTATTATATTATATATATTCTGGCCACTGATAAAATTTTTGGACGGCTCTACTATAAATACACTTATATAAATGTTCTAATTTACTAAATTCTGCCTAAAGTCTTTTGCTAACTTAAGCATCAAAATCTCTTACAGATATTACT
This sequence comes from Arachis hypogaea, assembly GCF_003086295.3. NCBI lineage: Eukaryota > Viridiplantae > Streptophyta > Magnoliopsida > Fabales > Fabaceae > Arachis > Arachis hypogaea. The sequence continues at coordinate 90,851,641 of NC_092053.1, forward strand.
TCCACCTCGTCACAAGGAATTCGGACGACAACACCGCGATACCAAACAAGTCGGATGCTGCCTCAGAAGAATTCTAGATCCCACGTCGACGCCAAAATCAACATTTAAGATAATTCTCGAAATAAAATGTATATTCTAATATTATTATCTTAATTTAAAAATAATTAATTTTTTATTTTATCAACTTTCTTACGTTAATAGATCCTCGTCCATTATTACACATTACACCTAACCAACCAAAAGAGTATGGTTCCCGCGAAAATCCACAAGAAAAACATAAATAATAAAAAAAAAAAAAAGAAAATTTAGCCTCTCCAATTCCACAAGAACGTGACGTGCTGCGGTGCTGTTCAGGTAGTGTCCTATCATCTCTGTGTTCATTTTATAGTTATCATTATTATTATTTTATCTTTCTGGCAAATTTCTTTAGGTTTTCTTGAGCTACATTTTGGAAGAATTACTGATAGAATCAGACATTTTCTGTTTTATCGAGGTATTAAGTATTTAATATCCATTTCAATTGATTCTCAAATCAGAAGATGACACAGGATCTTCGAATTAGCGACTTAAAAGTTAGAAGTATACACTCTTCGCAAGAAAAGTTTCCATTTATCATTTGCGACTTCAGAATGGGATGAAATGTATGCAAGGAGCTTGATCTAGGTTTTTTATTAGAAAGTGATTCTAAAATGGCAAGTCTCTGCGAGAAATGTTGCCTCGCTTGCTAAGATTTGATCACTGATTTCGTTTCTGATAGACATAGCACTGTGCAACATTTTTCTTTTCTTTTAGGGTTTGTTTGTGAGTTGGGATCTTTGGAGGTGACGGCAGGGAAGGGAATGAAGTGTTTGTTATTAGTTTAGAATTACAAGAGCCACTTGTTTGCTTAATGGTTCATGACTCGTGTATTTATAAATTTAGCTGTAATGTGATTATGAATGTGATTTACTAATTACTAGGTTCAAGGTTAATTTATTTGAGTCTAGTTTAGAAATATCAAAAGAAGCATGTAATATGTGTATTTTGGAATTTGTTCTCTGTTAGTATGGAATGCTAGGTAGTACGCTTGTGGATTTTTGTTGTAGTTTGAATCACCTTTAATGGTTTTCTATGTATGCGCAGACATGAGGTCGAGGAAATTGCACCAAAGAAACGAGGTGCTTGGAGGTTTTCCTGAGTTTGGTGCAATATTCATGTCTAATAGAAGTACTTTGCAAGAATGTTTTGAGAAGAGATTGTTTGGGCTACCTGTTGGTTACTCTGATTTTGTTCGAAACGTAAAGGAAGGAATGACTCTGTTCCTCTTTGAATTTGAAGAGCGAAAACTTTATGGGATTTTTGAAGCAACATCAGATGGTGGCATGAATATTGTTCCACAGGCGTATGTTTCAACAGGAAGGTCATTCCCTGCGCAGGTGCCAATTTATATGTTCTATTTCATTTGTTTTTTTCCAGTTCAGATATTCTTTTGTTGTTTCTGTTGATTTAAAGATCAGTGATCACTATAAGAAAATTCTTATGCTGATCTGTTTTATTGTTGATTCTGTTCTTTATATTGACCAGGTTAAATTCAAAATAAAATGGCACTGTGATCCTTTATCTGAAGATGAGTTTTATGGTGCCATTAAAGATAATTACTTTGGTTCCTACAAATTCAACTTTGGTCTCACTAAGGAGCAGGTGTGCTTTGTTTACAAGTTTTGGTTGACATTTATGCTTCATGTTCCTTGATATACTAGTGTGAGAAGTTAGTGTTTATCCATCTGTGTAGGATAGCCTGCTACAAAGCATTGTCCCATGAATTTAGTGGTGTGTCCATGTGTTTGACACACATGGGGCATGCATATGTATATGTTCAACTATTTATTTATTATGCTTGGACACACTTTGGACATGGCTCACACAAGGGCACGTGGGATACTCAACTTGGACAAACTTTTTATTTTTCACATCTATTCTGATGGGCAAACTCATCGGAAAATCCTCTCCAATAGCTTACTTGATATATTTCTAGTCTGCTCTTTGATTATGAATGCGATAACAACAATGGTGGAGAAGGGAATGAAGTTAATATTCAAATGCTCCCTCTAACTAAACATCGAAAATCAAAGGATGTCAATTAAACATCTTTCATTAAGTTCACTAATTATGTTATGTATTGGTAGGTGGCCTGCAATTTTTTCAGGATGGGATTTAGTAAGCATTGACATATAAAGAATGTCCAAAGTAGTGAAAATTGATGATTTAACATTTATGAATCTAAAGATATTGTAAATCTTGAAACTTACACTCATGTGCCATATTTGTTTCTTACAATGTTTAAGGATTTGGTGCCTTTGTATCCATTTCTTGTTGATTATTTGTGTCCAGATGATGTATAGTTTTATGATTCTTATTATTTTGATGTTAGATTGAGAGCCTTCTGCAGTTGTTCAGTTCAAGAAAGATTGAAGTCCCAAGAACTCCATGTCACAAAAAAAGGAAGAATAAAAAACAGGGTTACAAGTCTATAAAAGATGTGGGGAAGAAAGGGAGGTTTGCGGAGGTTGAAATCTTCAGAAGGAAGCCTGACAAAATTCATGGCAGTTCAGATATTTCAGAGCTAGACGTGGAAACATTTTTGGCATCTATTGCTTGTGGAAAATCTGAAGTCACCCATTCTGATGATGCTTATGATCCTGAAAATCCTGGTTTCCATCATTCAGTTGTCCCTAAGGATCTCAATGCTGCTTTTGGAGAATCACATGAGCTGGTTGCCTTGCAATCAAAGAAAGAAAACTTCAATTTTTCTGCAGAAGACACCTTGGAATATATACCCTTGTGTTTACCAGATTCTGCTGATGAAGAGGGTTTTGATGTTGGTGAATGTACAGGAGAAGAGCTAGGTAAATTTGTTGACAACAAATTGTCTATTATCCCTGTCCCTCAGTTACCACTTGTGTCTAATCTGAGTGATGAAGGATGTAACCAAAAGAAAATGGAGGATTCAGTCACTTCTTCAAATGGAAGTCCATGCTCTGGATTAGATAACTCGTCCTTGGCTGCTATTTCCTTCTCAGATGCAGTTGGCTTTCAGTCCAAACCTGGAAGTAATCGTTGTGAACTACAGCCAGCCAAGTGTTTGTATTCTGACAACCTGAAAAAGAGAGCCAGTGTGTTTTCCCGGTTAACTTTTCCTTCAAAGAATCAAAATGATCTTAGAATGAAGTTAGTGGATCATAAGTTGAGAGTCAAGCAGCATAGTTGAGGACAAATTTCCCAGAATACAAACATTATGATAAAGTTGACATACCAGGAATGTTGGGTTCCTATTATAACAGGACGTTTCAAGAAATCACTGCCAAATGATGGGATTGGATAGTACATAGTAGTATATTTAGATTGCTGTTTGGATTTGGAAACTGCATGGTTTTGCCAAAAAAAAGCTAAAAATAGAACCATTGTTAATATACCATGATAGAACAGTGATTCTTGGTCTAATTTTAATAGAAGTGATTTTAGCTTGAAGTGAGGGAAGCCTAGCCCAACCATTAATCTATGAGAAATCAATCTCATTAGTTTCGTTAATCGTGAGTCACATGATCTTAATGAAGTAACGTCAAGCTTTCTGATGGATCTATGCTTAACGAGTTCAGTCCAGTCTTTTCTTTTCTTTTTTAGTTTTTGTTTTATTTTTTTATAGGGAAATATTTGGTGTTAATGATTTGGATGAACCGAAGCAATATGAAGAGCAACATCTCATTCGGCATATGACTGTATTGAGAGGTAATGTCATGTATATATGATTTGGGATTCAACTAGTCAAAAGTAACATGGCACTCGATCAGTTTATGCACACTCAATATATCATGAATTGTTCAGCCATCAATAAGTTAAAAAGCCAAGTATTATAATCTGTACATTTTTTTAGGAAAAAATAACTCGTGACAATAGTTATTTCTACTTGATAAAGCATGCATTGTTCAGGTGAATGCTGCTATACACCATCTGAAGTTGGGTGTAATTCAATGATAAAAAGTTGAAACGATGTTCCAGCTTTGCAGTTCGTCTTTCCCCTTGTTTCTAACTTCCAAAGATTTGTGAACGGAAAATAAAAATAATCATCATGTGATCTAATATGATGTATGCTCATTTAGTTTTAATGTTGGTTTCACAATTGGTGGTGTGTTACAACCAAAGAAAATTGGTAAGTAGAAAGGAGTCATTTTCAAATAGGCAATGACTAATAGAAGAAACCCTACTCTTGTTGACCTTGATTCGTTGAACTTTTCTCTTATTCTGCGTAGAAGAGGAAAAAGGATAAACATTTTGCTAGTACAGAAAAAAATACGGTGATAGAAAATTCCTTTTAAAGCTCTGCATAGCTAAATAACTAAAAGGTTGAACATTCAACGCAATGAAGTAGGAGACTTAGTTACGCACATTAAGTTAGCTTGCTTCTGTGCTTGATCAACATCGTTTCTTTGCGAATTCGGCTTGAATATTGAAGGTTTAGCTGGATTGTTTTTGTAGCTTCTACATCGATACATAATTACATAGTTCTCAAACAAGCTAACTCTTATTACCTACTATACAGTTAAACAATGTGAGCATAAATTTAATTAAACTTAAAAGAAAATGGTGGTCTTAATTACTTCCATATTTCTATCCAATGTTTTGTCAAGAATCTTACCTCATCTTTTTATATATCTACTATATATAACTTAATAGAGCAAGTTTTGTAGCATGTCTTCATACACGTGTAATCTCAATCTCTCTCATTCTCCCTACATTTTTTCATCCCTCTTTATACCATGCTACCTCTTTGATGTGTCATGTGGCTCGCTCTCTTTAATAACTATAATTTATATTTTGGTTTAAAGTGTTGTCATGCATTATTTTTTATTACGGTTTACTTAACTTGTGTTCTAAAAATATACGTTAAATTATAAATTAAAAGATCTTTTTATTGAAAATATAATTTTTAAATTTTTAAAGCATTTGTTTTGTATTTATTCAAAAAATCATTTAAATTTTTTTATTAAAAATAGTTTATTATATGTTCTTAAGACACATATTAACTAAGTTTTTTATTATTATTATTTTCTAAATTTTTTGAGTTATATAATTTTTTAGATAAATCATTTTCTTCGTAAATATGATTTTAACTAAGTTATGAATCTAATTTTTCATGATGCAACTAATATTTATATTTTTTACAAACATTATATGTGTTTACGGTTTTGTAACTTAAGATATAAGTATATATTGCTAAATTTTAATTAAATATACTAAGAAGCAAGTCTCAAGAATACATAGATTAGCATTTATTAATAAACGATTTAATTTAAAATATTTTTATTATTAGGGTTAGGTACTTTTTTCGTCTTAAGGTTTTGGGTCGAAATCAAATCGTCTCCGACCTTTTTTTCTTATTAAAATCATCCTCAACGTTACAAAATGTTATAAAATCATCATTTTGTCCAGAAACAACATTTTTTGGATGATTTTACCCTTAAACAAAAATTTTAAAAAAAATCTTCAAAAAATGGATTCCACCAGATCCGTCCTCTCCACACCACACTCCCTCACTTCCTTCAGAAGCCGCAAGCTCTTCCCTTAGTTGCGGCACCTCATGCTACGGTTACCACCAGCGCCACGACGACGACGACGTAGGTTCCAGCTCCGCCGCAACATTGACAGGGAGAATCGGCCAGAGCAGAAAACAGAAAAGCTCGTGGATCTGCTGAATGAGGCGGAGGCGAAGAAGAAGGAAGAGGCGTTGGTGGAGCTGAAGCGAGTGGTGAAGGACCTGCAGCAAGGAGAGGATTTGGCGATTTATAATTTTCTGGGTGTTTTATATTTTTTTCCAAAACTTCAAATCGTACTCTCAACACACCAAACCTTGAAATCGTACTTTCATAATGGCGAAAAACGGCATCACCAACTCTCTACTCCCTCTATCCTCCTCCTCTAACCACATAATCCTCAACCTCTCCGAATCTCAATTTCCCCAACCCATTTCAGCTCATTGGATGCTCCAAACCCCCAATCATTCCTCCTACTTCAACCATAGACCCCTTTTGAAACGGCACACAGAATGTGAAAGGAGTGTACGAGTGGATGAAAATCCTTACTTTTGGTGCTGATTCAAATGGTGGTGTTTGGAGCGTGCTTGATGGCAGGGTAGTTGGCAACGAAGTTGTTTAGCTATTTTAGGGGGTTTTGGGTTCATTTTCGTTCCTCCTCTTTTCGTTCTTATTTATTTTTTATTTTTTTGAAAAACATAAATATCATTTCTTTCTTTTTAATTTTTTTTAAATTTCTGTTGTTGCTGATTTTAAATCTGAAGTTGCGGTTGATGATTGTTGAATTGTGGTTAAATTCAAAATTTCTGTTGATTTATTTTGTGGATATTGCTATTGACTTATTTTGTGGTTATTGTTGTTGTTGAATTTGCTATTGCTGAAATTGCTGAATTTGTTGTTGTTGAATTTGGTTGTTGCTGTTGCTGAATTTAATTTGTGGGTGGGTAATAGTGATTTAGAATGATGAACAGGTAATAGAGAGAAAGAAGATGTGATGGTTATAGTGGTAGTGGTGATGGTTATGGTGGCTGTGGTAATAGCTCTGAGGAAAGGGAGAAAGATGTGTAACAATGATGATGATGACGCAGAAGTTAGTGGTGAGAGTAAGGAAATTTTTTTGTTAAAGGAGAAAAGAAGAATTGAAAATTTTTTGGGGGGGGGGGGAGGGAGTTCGAAGAGAGTAGGAAGAAAGAGACGGGAAGAAAAGAGATAACGGGGTGGGGTGGGATATTTTTGTTTTTGTTTTTTAATATTATTTTTATTAGTTTAATTAACTGTTAAAGATAATTTGGTCAAAAATTAAAATTGAGGTAGAAAATAACGATTTTATAATGTTTTGTAACGTTGAAAATGATTTTCATAAGAAAAAAAGGTCGAAAACGATTTTAATTTTGACTTTAGACCTTAAAGACAAAAAAAGTACTTTAACCTTTGATTTCATAATTTGTACAATTATACCGCTTTTAAAAATATTAAATTAGTTTTTAATTTAAAAAATTTAATTATTTTTATGACACAGATGTATCATCATATGTTTCAATCCATCAAAAGTATGATTTTAGTTAAGTTGTTGAATCCAATTTTCATTGTATAACTAATATTTGTATATTTTTTTTGGTTACAAACATTAGTCAGATTAACTTTTACGGTATATTAACATATAAGTAAAAGAATGTTAATTTCTTATAACTATTAAGGTATATAACTTAATATAAGAAGCAAGTCTATTTTTTTTTATTATTACACAATTGTATAGTTTCAGCTTTAGTTAAAAAATTATAGATAATATTTATTAATTTAAAATATTGATTATTCTTATTATTATTTTGTTTGTTTGTACAATTTTTTAGTTTTTAATTATTCAAGGGTTACTTGAAAAAGGGTATTTTGGGAGAATCAAGACCGACAACTCTAGCGACAAGAATTGGATAGAAGATAGCAGCGCTGATATTTGTAATGACACTTTAACGTCTAAGTTAAAGAGTGTACAAAGAGGTGGAGAGATTAAAGTTAGTGTGTGTATACTTTTGGGGGGCTTTAAGACCCTCTATTTATATAGTTACGAAGTGACGTCATGAAATCTTTGATTTAGTGAGATTTCTGGTAATTTTTTGCCATCTTTCATTCCAGATATGGAAGGTCATTGACATCGGAGATCACCGCAATCACAAGTTCCATCCTAAGCACAAGAGTGCTGGTTACCTTGTGTTTGGACCCAGACGCGAGTTTGTGCCCCCTTGGTTTGACCGGGTCGATGAGTCTAGCACATTAATAAACATCCAATGATTTTCAATTATAAAATAGTTAAATTATTTTTATGATACTAATTAGGTATACATTAAAAGCAAAATTTTAATTAAGTTATCAAATCCAATTTTTATGGTTGTAACTAATATTTTTGTACAAACATTATTTAGATAAGAATTTGCAATATAATAACTTAAGATATAGGTAAAAGGATTAACTTTTTACAACTATTAGGATATATAATATAATATACTAAGAAATAAGTCTAAAAAATTTATTATTACAAAGTTTAATTTCAAGTGTAACTCTTTAGTTAAGAAATTAGGTAATTGTTTTGAGTGTTACCTGAAACGTGAATTTTGGACTTGAATATGAGATCTAAACTCCTTTTGAGGCAACGTCCGACTTGTTCTTACGCCGAAGTGCTGCCGTCTGAGTTTCTCGTGAGGAGGTGGGGGCTGGTACCTGCAAGAGACTCCAATGTTTAAGTCAGCAAGGGCTTTAGGCGGCTTTTAGTAGATTAGAATGTAAAATATACCTGAGGGTATCAGTATATTTATATTAGGGATCATAACCACCTTTGTTGGAGTATCTCCACCTATGTTGGTGGATAACCGTTCCCTTTATCAGGGGAGTTTGTTAGGATCTGTTTTTTAGAAAAGATAGAGATAGTTAGAGAGATTTGTGGAGACAGTTACTTGCTTGGACAAGTAGAGTGTAACGACCCAATTTCTGGTACGTCATGATCATACTAGAAACTGAGCGCTACCAACTTGTCTTCCTAATTATTATTTATTATTTATTATATGAGCCTGATTCGTTGTTAAAAGCGTAGTTATTTTGCGAGGTACTTTTTTTTTAAAACGTTTGGATTAAAAACAGAATGATTCATAATCAATTCACAAATAATAACAGATAAAACAGTTATAAACAACCACACTTATATACATCTCAACAGTTAATAACATTTGGTTATCCAGCCTTTATTAGAGTAAAGATCTTTAGTTAGAACACCCCTAGATATAGCTAGATAATAACTATATACATATGTATATATACAACATCTCAGGTCTTGACCTGTTCAAGAAGTCCCTAAGCTGGCACCCAGGCTAGCCTAGACTATATACTCACCTAGTCCCTCTAAACTACTAAAGCGAGGAAAAGTAGATTCTAAGTCTCCAAAACTCGAGTCAGGTCGAATGTCATCAAAAGGTGGAAGGTCGTCTACTCCTCTGCACGATCATACGTTATCAAAGAGCATCTCTCTAGTACTTCATCGAGTGGCCAAATAACAGCAACATCGTATGGAGGACTTAGGCTAAAGTTTGTAGATAAGTGGGGTGCAGATGTTGGCTGGTCTCACCGTATATACATATAAATAGAGGACGAATTCACCCTAGACTCAGAAGACTACCTAGAGCAGAATCCTCTTTGCAAACGGTCATCAGCAAACTACGGAAGGGTACCCATGATTCCATCTAGAAGGGGAAGGGAGAGAGAACGGGTAAGAACTGGAGAGTTCTTAGTAGGGCCGGGGTTATTAGTTAAGTTCATTAATTCTGTGTTGTTTGGTAGACGAATAATAGAATATAGAGAAGCAGTAAACAGAAGACAAATAAATAGAGAAAATAGAAAAAACAGAAAATAGAACACAAATAGAAGAATACAAGAAAGTAAAACACAGACACAGTGAATAGAATACAAACAAAGAAAGCATACATTCAAACAACAATCATAACAGAGGAAATGCGCAACCAAATATGATGCATGTCTAGCCCTAATGCAGGTAATGAGCTCATTTGTCGGTTACATACCCGCTCCCGACGTTACCCAGCAACCTCTGTCTGGATAAGGCTTTCCTGTTGGCAATACCCACTGCAAGTAACCTTTGCCTTGCAGGGCGGCACTTATTAGCCGATATACGCCCAACACACTCACTGTAAGCAACCTTTGTCTTACAAGAGCAACAACACACTCACTGTAAGCAACCTCTGTCTTACAGCAAAGCATTATAGCAAGGTATCCCAGGAAAGCACTCTCAGTGGTTGTACCACCATCTATCTGACTGCCTCAGTGCAGTAGATGATCATACAAATAACTCTGGAGTTGCCTTAATGCAACAAATGACCTTTCAACAGGCCCTCTGCTTGTTCTCTACTCTATTTATCATAATACTCTTTTCTCCTTATATCTCTTTACTCTATTCTAGTTTCTCTTTTCTCTGTATCTCTTTACTTTGCTCTGGTTACTCTGCTCTGATTTCTCTGCTTAACATATGTATTTAAAGCTTATGTAAATTTCGGTATTTATAGTTAGTCTGTCCCAAGTATAGGTTCATTAAGTCTATATTGAAATAGTTTAACTTTTCATATTATACCTAACCCTAGTCGCAACTCAAGAATTAACTATGTTGCCCTAGTTCGTTCACTAGTCTCTGTCTGTTTATCTGTCATTAAAACTTTACAGACTTTTCTTTGGTTTTTATTTTTTCTTTAACTTTTTATCTTTCCTTTATCTTTGCCTCACTAACATGTTATTACCACTCCCTAAGTGTTTTATGAAGGTAATTATGAGATTCTGCGCTTAAAGTTGTCTTTCTAAAGCTTTTACAGAAAACTGCCTTTTTCGCATTATTTTAATATTTTTATTAAAATATTATTTTTAATTAAATATTATTATTTAATATTTTATTATTATTTATTATTTTATCATTAAAATTTCGAAAATTACCCCACTTTAACTTTTAACCTTTAAAATTCACTTTTTACCACCCGTAACTTTTAATATTTCTACCTTAACCACCCTAACTTTCAGAAATTACCAAATAACCCTCAAATACCAAATATTTTACTTCCTTGCCCTTTTCAAGATCTAAGGCCTGTTATTCCATGTTCTTCATCACACTCATAGTGTTCTTCGTAAATTCTTCAGATTCTTTCTCTGTTTTTACCCGTTTTTCAGTCTCTTCAGCAACCGATTTTTACCAAAATTCAAAATAAATTCTCAGCCACTAAAATCCCATCTTCTCTACATGATTTTAACACAAATGGAACCCCAATTTAGGGCCTAGGGTTTCATTTTTTCAGCAGCTCCAAGAACATGAACTCAAAGCTTGAATTTCATCAAATTTTATCAAAATTTCACCAAATTTTCACCAAGAATCAATCATATATGCAACCAATTTTTAGCACAACCAAATCATACAACATTTACACAACTAAAACACAAATAATCAAGTTTAATTTCTTCACACCCTACCTGATTTTACTGCTCCTAATTCGGTTATACTTTCAGGTGGTCCTTAAGCACTTTTTCCTCCTAAATCACATCAAGAACAACTTTAAATCCACAAACCCTCAACTGACCAAATCTCTCTCAGCATGTTTGGAAGGGATATATCACCTTAAACACTCTATAAATTAATGTTTCTTGGCCCTCAAGTCAAGTTAAGCATGATTCCTAAGGAAGAACATCAAGAAAACACATGTTTAAGCATGTTTCCTTGAAAACCGAATTGAAGAGGGAGGGAGACAGCCATCTCACCTTATTTTCAGCCTTGATAACTTACATGGTTATGTAGAGAAAGAATAGAGGATCATTTTGGTCGGATTGGAATTTTGATTTGAGTTTTAGTTCAGCAGAAATCAAGCTTTGAAGATTTGGAACTAAGAGCTTTTCTCTCCTTTTTCTCTTGATGATTTTCGGCCACAATGAGCAAATGAGGCAGCCTTGGGAGTTTTGGGGTTGTAGGGTGAGTTGTGATTGGATGGCTTGGAGGTGGGTTAAAATAATATTAAAATATCTCAGGTGTATAACTACTAAAACTAGATGTATCGGAACACTTGTGAAAACATCTCTAAAAATTATTTTCTGAGCTACTAGCATAAATGAAACTAGTAACATATTTATTGTGAGAATAAAACATGTATAATGAGACCTTACCATTGCTAAGCTGCACTAGTAAACTGTGAACCCGGTTAAACCGATTTTCTGTTTTTAACTAAAACAGACCAGGTAACCTTATAATATCATTCAAGCTCCTTCTAATACTAATATAATGATAATATTATCCTATTATCTTTCTTCTCTCATGAATCGAGTCCGGTTCATCAAACTGAGACTATTTACGAAAAACAGAATCAAAACTCCTAACCGATACGGTTCAAAAACTAGGTTCTTCGTGAATGCGTTATCGAGCTTGCCTCAAAAGAGGTCCTAGCTTAAACATGGCATAATGACAATGAGGATTAAAATTCTTGATGATATAGAAGAGGTTCTCCCCTTACTGATCTTCCGGAGAAATTCGTATTTTCAGAAAAGATCTCACGTACTTGAAAATCGGAGTTGCTACATTCTACCCTCCTAAAAAAAAATTTTGTCCTCAAAATTTAACATGCACATAAGAAGTTATAGTATTATCTAGCAGAAAACAAAATCATAGTGTGGTACTCACCTCGAGTGGAAGAACTAGATGCATTAGTGTTGCCAGCAGTTACGGTAAAAACCCTTCCATGTCGTTGTGGCCTAGATGGATCTCGAACAAACCTTTTTGGGCAATTCCTCGATATATGTCCATACTCTCCGTAAGTAAAACAAGTGTGTGTCCCATATCTACAAGCTCTATTACCATGATCCTTCCCACACCTTGAGCATACTGAAATATCTTGAGTTTGCTGAGGTTGACCTCCTTCTTCCTCTCCCAAATTATAGTTGTTGTGGTTGCCATTGTTACGAGCGAGAAGGTTACCATTTTGTTGATTTCCATTTTGGCACTGGAACTGACCATTGGCCTTAAAGTTACGACCTTCAGGGGCTAGACATGAATAAAATCTCTTCTTGAGGCCTCCCTACGATTCGCTCGAGCTATTGCCACCTTCTTCGAACATTCTTCCCCTAGTTTACTTTTATTCACCAGTTCAGCAAAATTTCTTATCTCTAGCGGAACAACAGAATTCATCAGTTCTTATCGGAGTCCTCCTTCAAACTTCAAACACTTCCATTCCTCAAAGTCTGCTGGGTTTCCTTGACAAATCTTGGAAAAACGGCACAAGTCATCAAACTTTTGAGCATACTCAGCAATAGTCATATCCCCTTGCTTCAGCTGCATAAGCTCCATCTCCTTGGTATCACGTGCTGCTCTCGGAAAATACTTCTTATAAAATTCGTCTCTAAAGGAATCCCAAGGAATGTCACCTTCATTTTGTTGCAACAGTTGCTGTATCCCTTGCCACCAGTACTCAGCCTCTCCTTCGAGCATATAAGTAGCAAACTCCACATGTTGGCCTTCTGGAACATGTTGTGCTCGTAGTGATCGCTCGATACCTCGGAACCAGTTGTCAGCATCAGTCGCAACAAGTGTACCTTTGAACTTAGGCAGCTTCACTTTCAGAAATGTAGCAAGGGTCATGGGTTTATCAAGATGCGCTGGATCAGCCTTGTTGTTTCCATTATCCTCTCCGTTTTCGTTTTCATTTTCATTTCTCACTCCGAGATGCTCAATAGCCCTAGCAGCAGCCATCGCAGCCTCACGCACTGCCTCAGCTACAATGTTCATCGTAGCCATAAAGGTTTTCTGTTCTCTCTCTCGGTTATCACTTGGGGTTCCTTCCCGCGCACTCCATCTCCGTGGTCCCATTGTAGTCCTATTCACACCAAACAATCGTTATTAAGGTGATCAGTCTCAATACCTCAAGTTAAGTGTGAACATTCCCAAAATGAAAACACAGAAACAATCATGCAACACATATCATTGAGATATCCTATAAGCATGAGACACACAACAGAGTATGCAATGAAGCATAGTCAGTCCACTCCCCAGGCTCTACTGGGAATGAACTGCTCTGATACCAAATTGTAACGACCCAATTTCTGGTACGTCATGATCATACTAGAAACTGAGCGCTACCAACTTGTCTTCTTAATTATTATCTATTATTTATTATATGAGCCTGATTCGTCGTTAAAAGCGTAGTTATTTTGCAAGGTACTTTTTTTTAAAAAACATTTGGATTAAAAACAGAATGATTCATAATCAATTCACAAATAATAACAGATAAAACAGTTATAAACAACCACACTTATATACATCTCAACAGTTAATAACATTCGGTTATCCAGCCTTTATTAGAGTAAAGATCTTTAGTTAGAACACCCTTAGATATAGCTAGACAATAATTATATACATATATATACATACAACATCCCAGGTCCTGACCTATTCAAGAAGTCCCTAAGCTGGCACCCAGGCTAGCCTAGACTCTATACTCACCTAGTCCCTCTAAACTACTAAGGCGAGGGAAAGTACGTTCTAAGTCTCCAAAACTCGAGTCAGGTCGAATGTCATCAAAAGGTGTAAGGTCGTCTACTCCTCTGCATGATCATACGTCATCAAAGAGCATCTCTCTAGTACTTCATCGAATGGCCACATAACAGCAACATCGTACGTAGGACTTAGGCTAAAGTTTGTAGATAAGTGGGGTGCAGACATTGGTTGGCCTCACCGTATATACATATAAACAGAGGATGAATTCACCCTAGACTCAGAAGACTACCTAGAGCAGAATCCTCTTTGTGAACGGTCATCAGCGAACTACGGAAGGGTACCCATGATTCTATTTAGAAGGGGAAGGGAGAGAGAACGGGTAAGAACTGGGGAGTTCTTAGTAGGGCCGGGGTTATTAGTTAAGTTCATTAATTCTGTGTTGTTTGGCAGACGAATAATAGAATATAGAGAAGCAGTAAACAGAAGACAGATAAATAGAGAAAATAGAGAAAACAGAAAATAGAACACAAATAGAAGAATACAAGAAAGTAAAACACAGGCACAGTGAATAGAATACAAACAAAGAAAGCATACATTCAAACAACAATCATAACAGAGGAAATGCGGAACCAAATATGATGCATGTCTAGCCCTAATGAAGGTAATGAGCTCATTTGTCAGTTACATACCCGCTCCCGATGTTACCCAGCAACCTCTGTCTGGATAAGGCTTTCCTGTTGGCAATACCCACTGCAAGCAACCTTTGTCTTGCGGGGTATCCACTGCAAGCAACCTGTGTCTTGCAGGGCGGCACTTATTAGCCGATATACGCCCAACACACTTACTGTAGCAACCTCTATTTTACAGGAGCAACAACACACTCACTGTAAGCAACTTCTGTCATACAGGAGCAACAACACACTCACTGTAAGCAACCTCTATCTTACAGGAGCACCCTAATCTTGATACTTCTGTAAGAAACTTCTGTCTTACAGCAAAGCATTATAGCAAGGTATCCCAGGAAAGCACTCTCAGTGGTTGTACCACCATCTATCTGACTGCCTCAGTGCAGTAGATGATCATACAAATAACTCTGGAGTTGCCTTAATGCAACAAATGACCTTTCAACAGGCCCTCTGCTTGTTCTCTACTCTATTTATCATAATACTCTTTTCTCCTTATATCTCTTTACTCTATTCTGGTTTCTCTTTTCTCTGTATCTCTTTACTTTGCTCTGGTTACTCTGCTCTGATTTCTCTGCTTAACATATGTATTTAAAGCTTATGTAAATTTCGGTATTTATAGTTAGTCTGTCCCAAGTATAGGTTCATTAAGTCTATATTGAAATAGTTTAACTTTTCATATTATACCTAACCCTAGTCGCAACTCAAGAATTAACTATGTTGCCCTAGTTCGTTCACTAGTCTCTGTCTGTTTATCTGTCATTAAAACTTTACAGACTTTTCTTTGGTTTTTATCTTTTCTTTAACTTTTTATCTTTCCTTTATCTTTGCCTCACTAACATGTTATTACCACTCCCTAAGTGTTTTATGAAGGTAATTATGAGATTCTGCGCTTAAAGTTGTCTTTTTAAAGCTTTTATAGAAAACTGCCTTTTTCGCATTATTTTATTATTTTATCATTAAAATTTCGAAAATTACCCCACTTTAACTTTTAACCTTTAAAATTCACTTTTTACCACTCGTAACTTTTAATATTTCTACCTTAACCACCCTAACTTTCAGAAATTACCAAATAACCCCCCAAACACCAATATTTTACTTCTTTGCCCTTTTCAAGAACTAAGGCCTGTTCTTCCATGTTCTTCATCACACTCAAAGTGTTCTTCGTGTTCTTCGTAAATTCTTCAGATTCTTTCTCTGTTTTTACCCATTTTTGAGTCTTTTCAGCAACCGATTTTTACCAAAATTTAAAATAAATTCCCAGCCACTAAAACCCCATATTCTCTACATGATTTTAACACAAATTGAATCCGAATTTAGGGCCTAGGTTTTCGTTTTTTCAGCAGCTCCAAGAACATGAACTCAAAGCTTGAATTTCATCAACTTTCATCAAAATATCACCAAATTTTTACCAAGAATCAGTCATATATGCAACCAATTTTTAGCACAGCCAAATCATACAACATTCACACAACTCAAACACAAATAATCAAGATTAATTTTGTCACACCCTACCTGGTTTTGCTACTCCTAATTTGGTTATACTTTCAGGTGGTCCTTAAGCACTTTTTCCTCCTAAATCACATCAAGAACAACTTTAAATCAACAAACTCTCAACTGACCAAATCTCTCTCAGCATGTTAGAAAGGGATATCTCACCTTAAACTTGCTGGAAATTAATGTTTCTTGGCCCTCAAGTCAAGTTAAGCATGATTCCTAAGGAAGAACATCAAGAAAACACATGTTTAAGCATGTTTCCTTGAAAACCGAATTGAAGAGGGAGGGAGACAGCCATCTCACCTTATTTCCATCCTTGATAACTTACATGGTTATGTAGAGAAAGAAGAGAGGATCATTTTGGTCGGATTGGAATTTTGATTTGAGTTATAGTTCAGCAGAAATCAAGCTTTGAAGATTTGGAACTAAGAGCTTTTCTCTCCTTTTTCTCTTGATGATTTTTGGCCACAATGAGCAAATGAGACAGCCTTGGGGGTTTTGGGGGTGTAGGGTGAGTTGTGATTGGTTGGCTTGGAGGTGGTTTAAAATAATATTAAAATATCTCAGGTGTATAACTACTAAAACTAGATGTATCGGAACACTTGTGAAAACATCTCTAAAAATTATTTTCTGAGCTACTAGCATAAATGAAACTAATAACATATTTATTATGAGAATAAAACATGTATAATGAAGCCTTACCATTGCTAAAGTCATCAGAGAGTGCTGGTACTAAGCTGCACCAGTAAACTGTGAACCCGGTTAAACCGATTTTCTGTTTTTAACTAAAACAGACCAGGTAACCTTATAATATCATTCAAGAAACTTCTAATACTAATATAATGATAATATTATCCTATTATCTCTCTTCTCTCATGAATCGAGTCCGGTTCATCAAACTGAGACTATTTACGAAAAACAGAATCAAAACTCCTAACCGATAAGGTTCAAAAACTAGGTTCTTCGTGACTCCGTTATCGAGCTTGCCTCAAAAGAGGTCCTAGCTTAAACATGGCATAATGACAATGAGGATTAAAATTCTTGATGATATAGCAGAGGTTCTCCCCTTACTGATCTTCTGGAGAAATTCGTATTTTCAGAAAAGATCTCACGTACTCGAAAATTGGGGTTGTTACATAGAGCTGAGCTCCCTTTGTTGCGTCCGACCTCTTTGAAGAGGTCGGGTATGCGGCTTAGGCCTCCTCTTTGGATTGCGCCTTCTACTTTTATTGGGTCTAACTTTCATGAATTTGAGCCACAGTATGAACAGTGTCCCTGCTTGAGTCTGAGCTTTACATGAGGTTGGGCTAAAATATTTTGTGGCTCCAATCTTGATGTCGGGTATGCCTCTTTCAAGAGGTTGGGTACTCATGTATTTTTGAAAATTTGAAATTTTTAACGTTGCCTCTTTAAATGAGGGGCGAACGTTTCACGGCAGTTCCCTTGAGATTCGCACACGTCTTTAATCGGGGGACGAACAGACTCTTTACAAATTTGGTGTCTTTTGTCTGATTTCTTTTGCTGGTATCCGAACTCTTTAGTGACTATTTGTTTATTTTGTATTTATAGGTGTAGCTTTTATGTCTCAATTTTTTGTTCCCAGTATGTCGACAAAAGTTCTCCCTAATCTTTTGGCTTGGGTAGATACTCATGTCCTTTCCTCTGTTTCTGTAGTCGATAAAGAGTATATTGATGTATTTCATAGGCATCACAGGATATGTGAAAATCAAGAAGATGAGTGGAATTACGAGTTAGTGGAACCCGACCCTGAGGAGAGAGTATGTTTCCCTCTTTTGAACAATTCGGATGACCCCTTTTTCTATGCATATGATTACTTCTTTACGAAGTTAGGTATTATGGTTCCCTTTTTTGATTTTGAAACAAACATCCTTCCCAGCTTCACCTAAATTTTTGGAATTTTCTGAAAATTTATTAGCTTTTGTGTCAAGAGCTTGAGGTTCGACCTTCCCTCAAGGTTTTCTTTCACCTTTTTGTCTTAACAAAACCCGGATCTTTGAAAGGGGAGTCTTCTTGGTTTTCCTTTCACGATTTTAAAAAATATTTCTTTAAAGTCCGAGCTGTAGAGGGTGCCCGGCCTTTCTATCTAGATGAAAATGATGATCATTCTTTTCCATTATATTGGGAGAAAAAACCAGTAAGTACAACATAGATGCCTTAGATGATATTGAAAAGTGCATGGTGGATGTGTTTGAAAAGTGCTGGGGCCGAGCTCTTCACTTGGATACTAAAAGATTCTTAGGAAACTTCAGTCAGCTTTGGTTTGAGCTAGGTAGATTTTCGACCTTTAGCTTTTATAACCTTTCAGTTGTAACTTGTTTAGCTAAGTGGCCTTTTATTTCTACTTTGCAGAGACCATGGCTCCAAAGTCTGTGGCAATAAAACAGCTAGTTGTGGCCCGAGGTATTAAGGAAAAAGAAGCTGGGGGTGCTTCTGTCTGACCTTCCCCGAAGAAGTCAGATTCGGGTCCTTTAGCCTAGAGGAAGATCAACCCCACCCCCTCCATTCGATTCATTCCCCCTGATTCTCCATCAAAGGGTGTGGCAGTTTCTACTTCTCCTTTGTCTTCAGAGCCTCCTCTAAAAAGGCAAAAAACTGTTGAAGAGGGGAGTATTTATGATAAAGGGTTCGACGGGATTGCCTGGAGTGAGAAAAACATCCTTCCCCATAGCCGCATTAGCATGGACGATAGGGCTACTCAGAATCATCTCCAACTTATGGCCCGAAATGGAATTCAGATAGTTGGGGTATGTACATCTTTGGCCATGGAGCTGCAAAAGACTCCCCTTAGTGCCACCCACAGCTCTTTGGTGGCTGCCCAAGCTGAGGTGGAAATGCTTAAAGAGATAGAGAAGGAGATGGAGGAGGAGAAAGATGGACTGTTGTCCGACTTAGAGAAAGCTCGGTCTCGGGTAAAGAAGGCAGAAGCGACTGCGAACATGGCGGAGGGGATAAAAAAAGCGGATGAAATCTATACTCGGGTTATGGGGAGAAAATTGACTTTTAGAAGGAGTTAAAAAATTCCAGAGACGGATATGCTGCTCTTCAAGAGTTAGTGGTCGAAGGGATGGATGAAATGCTTAACAATCTGAAGGCTCAAGTCCAGGTCCTTGCCTCCGGGGTCGATTGATAAACCCATATTTTATGATATATTTTGTGCTTAATCTGAGTGATTTATTCAATCCTTCACCCACTTATTCATATTAATTGCATGGTTTTACTTTCCTTTTCCTTATTATGTGATGTATGTGAAAAACATGTTTCCTATGCTTAAAAATAATTATTTTGATTACCCTTTATTTCCATTCGATGTCGTGATTCGTGTGTTGAGTAATTTCAGATCTTCTAAGGCAGGAATGACTTAAAGGATGGAAAGAAAACATACAAAAATGGACGGAAAGCACAAAACAGAGTTTTTGAAGAAACTGGCAACCACGCGATCGCATGGGCGACGCGGCCGCATGCCAGCGCGAAAAGGCATTGACGCGGCCGCATGACTGACGCGACCGCGCGCCTTGAGCGAAACACATATGACGCGGTCGCATGACTGACACGACCGCGTGACAAGGAAAACTCTGAATGACGCGACCGCGTGACCCACCCGGACGCGTGACAAAGGCCATGCACCAGAAATTGCAGAAAACGCTCATAGCGAATTCTGAAGCCCTTTTTGGCCCAAATCCAAGTCCAGAAAGCATAGACCAGAGGTTATGAAGTGGGGGAATACATCCATTCAAGGAAAGTCTCCACTTTAGTTAGTTTTCCATGATTTAAATTTAGTTTAGAGAGAGGTTCTCTCCTCTTTCTCCTCTCTTTAGGATTAGGATTTAGAATTAGGATTTTATTCGCTTTTGGGATTATCTCTTTTTATCAGGTTCAATATTCCTTTTTCATTATTTTCCCAATTTTATTTATGAATTCTTCTATGTTACAGATTACTCTTTGAATTAATATTATTTGAGGTATTTCAGTTTATTATTGCTTTCTTTTATTTACATTATTGTTATTCCCATCTGAAGACATTTTTATTCCAGTAGATTTACTTTTCTCGTTTTGGTTTTTGTTAAGAAATCAGTAACTCAGGAGTTATCAAACTCAAACATGATTGATAATTGTTATCTTTGTTAATTAAATTGAACTTCAATAATCCCAATCTTTTTTTAGGAAATAAATAGGATTCGAAGATCAAACCAATTAATCCCTTGACCTTCCTTTGTCTTAGTAAAGGTTAACAAAGTGGAATTAAGATTCAATTTTCATCATCATTGATAAGGATAGCTAGGATAGGACTTCTAATTTCTCATACCTTTCCAAAAGTTTATTTACAGTTATCTATTTATTTTACTTGCTATTTAAATTACTTGTTCTTCATTTACTTTAATTGCTAATTAAACCATTCGCTCCTCATTCTCAAAACCACAATTTACAACCTCCATAACCAATAATAAGAACATACTTCCCTGCAGTTCCTTGAGAAGACGACCCGAGGTTTAAATACTTCGGTTATCAATTTATTTAGGGGTTTGTTACTTGTGACAACCAAAACGTTTGTAAGAAAGGTTGATTGCTTGGTTTAGTAACTATACTTACAACGAGTATTTATTATAACTTCTAAACCATCAATCTCCAGTTCTTCAAAATGGCGCCGTTGCCGGGGAATTACAATCGTGTGCCTTATTATTGGTTATTGTAATTATTTTTCTTTTACGTGTTTATTTGTTTTTATTTTCTTCTTTTATCTTCATTAGCTACTATGAATTCTCAACCCTCTCGCTTTGAGTTTGGTTCTAATGTTATTGAAAGGAATGGAAGTTATAACAGGAACATGCATCAAGGTCAGAAGAATCAAAGATGGATGGAGGCAAGAGGATCTGATCAACCCTTTAGGCAACAACACCCTGCAAGATATCATGGACAAAGACCATTCTACAATGCATACCAAGCCAATAGACATGGTGGACAACCTTGTAATTACCCACAAGCTCCACCATGTGCTTATAGACCATCCTCTCAACATAACTTCGAACCACCACACTCACAAGCTCCTTTTCACCATTCACCACCGTATGATCCTCATCTACCTCGATTTCAGTCTAATTACTCCCAAACACCACCACTTCCCCATGTACCATATCCAAATCTATCACCCTGAGAATCAGAGGTTCGCCTCAAGGAAACAGTAGATCAACTTCAAACAACCCTTCATCAACTGGAGCATGCAGTAATTCTGTTATCTTCTAGACATTCGAACATTCGAGGACCTCCCACAGCCCCATGTGGACAATCTAATGAAGAGCATAGGATGAAGGAGATACTAGAAACTCCAGTGGACAAGACAGAGCATGGCTTCGTCCTGGAACAAGTAGAGGAAGCTGTCATTATTAAAGAAGAAGAGTTGGTTGAAGATTTAGGAGACGCTAAACCTCCATGGGAATCCAAAGTTGTGGAGCATTCTGTCAAGGATGTCACAATTGATGCTAAGGAGGATTGTGCGCAATCCCAGAGCAAGTCTTTCATGAAGAACTAGACAGAATAGCCCAAGAAGTAAGTCTCCTTGACAATGATAATCTCAAGTCAAGTTCTTCTAGTAATGAGCTTGCATCCGCAAGTAAATTCTCTGAGATCGAAGAATCTTCCCCGAGTGAATACGAAGATGATACGGAGGTAGATTTCTCTCAACCTCCAGTCTATGACTTACGTGATGAGGAAGACATATATGGCTTTGATAAGGACATGGATACATTTGAAGAATCTTGCAAAGAAGTGAAGAATTTCCCAGAAGAGCACAAGGGAGTAGAACTCACAGAACCACTGGAACCACCTATCCCAAGGCCATTACCACCCAATACAAGTTTCAAGTGGGTATAATCCTTAACCTTTAACTGTATTTTTCCACTTGAATATGGTTTGCTTGAAACAGATGGCCAGCTTAGAGCTCTCTGCGGCTTTAAGAGTAAGTGGGAAATGGCTCGTACTTAGAGCTGGTGCACAAGGTTCAATAAGGTTCCACGCTTCGACTCGAAGTGTGCGGATTGGCATCATGATCTATCAAATGGATCTCGGAAAATGTTTGGTTATTCTGGTGAGAATCTAATTTCTAAACCGCCCGGATGGAAAAGTATAGATCAAGACGAAGGCGGATTTAAAAGCCAAGTTTGGGATCCTGGAATCTATGCTGACATTCGTCACCCCGAGAGCCTGAGAATTTGTTTGAAGCTGCTCAGAAGCTTCACATGCCTAGTTTGAGACCCCGGAGGCTATTGGCATTCCAAGCGTTGGTGGAGATTTCGGGATGAATTTAAGCACAAGCTACCATAACAGGAAGCTCATCCAATGTCCAACTTAAGGACTTTAACTAAAAGTGCTAGGGGGAGACAACCCACCATGGTATGATCGTTCCTTTTTTCAATCTTAATTCTATTCCGTTTTGTTTATTTTTGAGTTTTATTTTATTTTACTTCATTGAACCTGAAATCATGCATAACATTCATATTAGCACTGCATTCTGCACTTTGCACAAAAAAAAGGGTGTGCGACGCGACCGCATCATTCATGCGATCGCGTCAAGTTGCGAAAAACACTTCCCACGCGACCGCGTCATTCACGCAGCCGCGTGATCTGGAGATCAGCGTAAACATCCAACGACCAGAAAGTTAGGCTGGAATCGTGCGGCCATTATGCGTTTTGCACAAAATGCCCACGCGATCGCGTCCCTGACGCGATCACGTCACTTGCACAACATCAATCCCACGCGACAGCGTGAGCGACGTGATCGCGTCGCATGGATTGCACAACACCCCAAAAGGAGACAGAGAGTTGCGCTGAAACGACGCTGGATTCGTGTGTTTAGCACAATTTCCAGCGACGCGATCGCATGCCCCAGGCGATCGCGTCATTCACTCTTTTAGCTATCCCATGCGATCGCGCCACTCACGCAATCGCGTCGACCCCCATTTCACTCCAGCCACGCGACCGCGTGCCCCACGCGATCGTGTGGATTCAAATTTATAACCCCTCCAGTGACGCGAACCCTACCATTCGCGCCCCCCAAACCCCTCTCCTCCCTCTCTTTTTCTCCGATCACACCACCACCACCCAGCCACCCTCACCAAACGACCGCCACCCCGCCGACCACCCAGACCCCGCCGCCACCCACCCCCTTCCTCCTTCCCCTTCTTTCTTCTTCTTCCTTCTCCTTCCTCCCTCCACCGCCACTGCCCCCTCCGTGATCACCACTCCTCCGCCGCGCCAGACACCACCGCCACCATCCCTAGCCACCTCTCTGCCACACTCTCTTTAATTCGCCTACCAGGTTCCGAAGAACGCCACCCTTTTATCCATTCGTAGTTAATTCATATTTTTCTGTTTATGTTCATATTTAGGCTAGTTAGATATGCATGTTGTAGTGGATTTTAGGTTGTTAGGTAGCCTAGGATGTGGTTAGTAGATTTAGGCATGTTTAATTGCACTGTTCGTGTTTCTTGTTTTATCAATTTGCAATTCTGCTGTTGCTGTGAAGTTAGTAATGTACATATGCTGCTCTTCAAGTTCATGCTGCTATGCTCTTTTTTATTCATACTATTTAATTGCAGCTTTACTTTTTGATTCATATGAACTATTCTGTTGCTGTTTATTTTCCGGGACAATCCCATTTTAGCTGGAATGCTGCCCAAATTTCTGTAAAATGTTTCCATTCATGTCTTGGTTTTGGCATTTTCAACTGTGCTTCCCTTAGATTTAACCAAACCAATTCATGAATGCCAGGGCAAGCTTTCTCATTCTCTTTGATTTTCTGGTTCATAATCTGCATTTTTGATGATTAGATTCCAATTTTTTTGCTATTTCTATATCTATCTGAATCATCATCAACCTAATTTCCTTGTTTAGTTATGAGTTACCTGTAGCCTTTAATCGTGAATGCTTGTTACTTAGACACTTATCATTATGCCACTTACATTAACCCACTTTTTACTAACCCACTAATTTTAACTTCTTCAACTCTTTTTCAATTCTAACTAACCTAACCTTTCATACTCTCTCTTCTTGGTTTTTCACTTTCTCTTTAACCTTCTAACCGTGGCATACTGATAATTTTTTCCTAATTAACATGCCCTCTATTACATTTTGGATTGTGAATTCTTCTTTTCAGACTTTTAACTCCTATACAATCCTTAATGCACATTTACTTAACTCATTTTCCTTATCCTATTGCTCCTTTTCCACTTTGTGTTTCTTTTGACTATTTGCCTATTTGTTTTCCTGTTTTCATTATATCCTGGTTTTCTATTTTTCAGGATGTCTGCCACCCAGAGAAAGGGAAAAGCAAAGGCAACTACTGGCAAACGTAAAAGAGGAGAATCCGCCATGTCCATCCTGGATATCATGCACGATGACTCCTGGCAAGAGAAAAACTTTACCCCGCAGGAAAAGGCCGACCAACTGCTCCCTGCTTATGATCCAGTAAAGTTTGCAAACCGATACTGTGAGCTGAAGTATCCGGTGTTTGCAACCTCCAGGAACCTATACCTGGAGAGGACTTTGAAGATCCCAGAAGAACTCCAGCAATACACCTCTAATCAGATCATACAAAGAGGCTGGTTCTTCCTGGAGAGAAACCTGACTGAGGTCAATGCATCTTGGGTAAGGAAATTCTACTGCAATTACTTCAAGACTTCCCTAGATACAGTGAACCTAAGAGGGAAGCAAATTCTGGTCACTTAAGAGGCCATAGAGGATGTTCTGAAACTTCTGCCTAAATTTGATCAGCTGGATGGTTATCAAAGAGCTGAGGAGGATATGCGCTTCATGAAGTTTGATTGGGATGCAGTCAAGGCCAGGATAGCCCTTGACCCGACCGTTCCTTGGATCATGGGTCAGAACACCACCATGCCAAAGGGAATCAAGCGGATTTACTTGAATGATGAGGCTCAGCTATGGCATCAGATACTTAGCAACTTCATTATGTCGAGTACTCACGAGACTGAGATACCAGCCGCTATGATCACCCTCCTATGGTGTGTGATGGAGGGTAAGGACCTGTACCTGCCACGCTTTATCCGGTACTATATGGCCAGGGTCCACGTCCGAGGCACTCTTCCCTTTCCTTATCTGATTACAGAGCTAGGCCGTCGAGCTGACGTACCTTGGGAGGATGCTGATGAAAAGCCACCTGCTGCAGAATGCAAGAAGATTATTGATGGGATATTTTTGTGGAAAAACGAATTTCTCCAAAACACCCAAAACTAACCGGCAAGTGCACCGGGTCGCATCAAGTAATAATAACTCACGGGAGTGAGGTCGATCCCACAGGGATTGAAGGATTGAGCAATTTTAGTTTAGTGGTTGATTTAGTCAAGCAAATCAAGATTTGGTTGAGAGATTTGTGATTTGCAGAATTTAAATTGCATAGAAAGTAAAGGGAATGGGTAATTGGCATGAAATTAAAGAGAACTGAAATTTAAAGTGCTGAATCTTAAAGAACAAGAAATTAAATGGCAGAAACTTAGAACGCAAGAAATGTAAATTGCAGAATCTTAAAGTGCAAGAAATGTAAATGGCTTGAATTGTAAAGGGAATTGGAAATTGGATTTGCAGAAATTAAACAAGGAAAATTAAAATTGCAACAAGCAGAGAAGTAAAGGATGACTGGAATTGAACCGGATCTTAAAACAAAAATGTAAATGAGCTTGAAAGCAGTAAACAGAGGATGTAAAATTGGAATTCAGATCTCAGGACCCAAGAGACTAGATAACCAAGTCTAGATCTCAATGCCTTCCTAGATCCAACAAGAACAATTGCAAAGAAATTGTAAATTGCAAAGAAAGTAGATGAAGAAGCAATTAACCGAAACTGAAATTCAATTAAGCAGAGAATTAAACAAGATCCCAAGGTGAGATTGAAACAGAAGTTCTTCAATTCTCCACCCAAGATCCGAAGCAAGAAAATTAAAGAGTGCTAGGCAAGAACAAGGAAGAAGAGAGATCAATTCTCCTCCCCAATTCTCTTGAATTAGAACAACAATGCTAGAATGTAAAAGTGAGCTCCCAATCAAAACCGAAAAGAAAGCTCTATGAAAACTAAAAAGGGAAGCTCCTCTAAAAACTTAAATCCTATGCTATTTATACACTTTCTTCAAATGGTCTTCAAGCCTTCAATTGGGCCTTTGCTCTTGATGGAATTGGGTTGATAGAGGCCTTGGTTGATTGCTCTTGGAGTTTGGAGAAGAACCAAATTGAACCGGGTTGGAATCATGAAAGCTTGAGTAAAAGTTGGAGTAAAAGTTTGAGGCTAACTTTTACTCCAACTTTTCACATCAGCCACCCTTCTTTGCTGATACCAACGTTGGGGCAAAAGTTTGGGGTCTAACTTTTGCTCCAACGTTGGCCTCCCTTTGCACACTCATGGTGCTAACGTTAGCCAAAAAGTTAGGGGCTAACGTTGGCGCAAACTTTTGCTCTCCAGGGTGTTGATTTGTGATGCCAAAAGTTTGCCAAAAAAATTGAGGCTAACTTTTTCTCCAGCTTTTTGCCCAAAAGTTTGCACAAAAGTTTGAGGCAAACTTTTGGTCCAGCTTTTTGCTCCCTGGTTCATTTTCACTTATTCCAAAAGTTTGAGCTAAAGTTTGAGGCAAACTTTTGCTCAAACTTTTTGTCCTCTCTTCCTCCTAACCATTCCTTCTTGCTTCAACCTTTCTCCAAGCTTTCTTCACCTATCATTAATCAACCAAACACATCAAAGCTATGCTCAAAATCATGAGATATTCATTCTTTCATAATATGTGACAATTATAGCATAAAACCTCATGAAATTGCATTAATTCATACATGGTTGATTAAATCAAAGGAAACATGAAAATCTACCCAATTGGCTTGCTTATGGTTCAAGAAAGTGCATAATTCAATTGAAAACAAAAGAAAAAGGCTAGTGAAACTAGGCTAAGATGACTTGTCATCACAACACCAAACTTAAAGCTTGCTTGTCCCCAAGCAAGGAATGAATTTTGCTCAAAGGTTCTTTCAATTAAGACGGATTGAAGAATAAATTGTAAGGTCCTGTGAGTGAAGTGATTAAGTGTCAGTGGGGTTAACTCTAAATCATATGCTCATGCAAGGGCTTCAGTGCTCACTAGTCCTCACATATTGGGAGTCTTAGGTCTTAGGATTTTCATCCAAATGGTATCATGGAGATCTCTTTATATGTAGTCACCTTGAAGCAGCTTATAGTTTCTTTGCTTTGGCCTCGACTCTAAGTGTCATGTCTCAAAGCGGCTCTTTAGATAAGCTTTCAATCAATACTCCTAAACCAGTTGGTTTTAAGGTATTAGGTGTTAAAGCACCCCTAAGGATTTACTTGCTCAAGCCTCTTTCTTTGACACAACTCAACCACAAGCATTTACTAGGCTAACAACTCTTTGAGTCATTGTTTCTTCTTTCTTTTCTGCCTAGTAATTGATGCTCAGAGCCTTGGGCCATGTTCTTTTTTCTTTGCTTTTGTATTTTCTTTATTTTCTTTTATTTTGTTTGCTGCTTCTTGGATCAATAGATTTTTGAGAATCTCCACAATACTTCTTTGAACTTCATGTCCTGCCTATGAGCTCCCATGCAAGTTTTCACAAGCATGCAACCTCAATACATAATCATACAACTAGAACCGCCACTTCTCCTAATCTTTTGCTTGCCTCAAAATTGTTTAATTCCTCAATCCTTCTTTTCAAAGAACTTTCATGTGATGCATTTTTGAAGTATTGAGTGCAAACAAGTTTTGAAGAGAAAAATGTTGTGAATGATCAAGCATCTTGCTTATTGAATTATAGAGAACTATACTATGCAGACAGGCAGGGGTATTATATCACTTTCAATCATAGCAGTGTTTGATGTAAAACAATCACTTAAGAATACAACCTTTTGGAGTTCACTTGCTTTCCTTCTTCTCATCATCATCATTGCTGGCCTTCACATTCATCTTTCATCTCTTTGGTTGATGATGCTTAATCTCTCCAAAAGTTAGTATGATACTCTGCAGTGATATTGAAAGTTGCTTGTTCCCCAAGCACTTAGAAACAATGATTAGCATGCATGATTTATTTGTGGGCCTTTGAACTTACTTTGGTGTGGGAACACCAAACTTAGTACCTTGCCAATGGTTCTCATGCATCAGGTTAACCATGTGTGATAATTTTTTTCTTTTTCAAAAGTGACAAAACTAAAAACTAAAGAATAGCAAAATAGTTAACTAGTTTATCTAGCTGCTTGAAGCTAGCATTATGCAGAAGGTGAGAATATGTTTTATGATGAAATTTTGGTGGAACACCAAACTTAGAATCCTTCATTCTCCCTTAGATTGTTATTTTTCTCTTTATTTTTATTTTTATTCTCTCAGTACTTATACATTGCTATTTTCATGTATTTATACTCTATTTTCTGCATTTTTCACTTTAGTTCATATTTTAGCCATTTAGTTTAGTTGCAATTCTAACTTATTAGTATAGAAATTGTGGATTAATTTGTATAGTTTACCCTTTTTAGTATAAGATAGCTTAGTTTATATTGAAAATATAAAAAGGAAGTAAACTAGGAACTTGAACATAATAGAAACAATCCACACACCTTGTGTATATAGCATTACATGTTAGTTAGTTAACAACATTTCATCAAGGAGGAACACTAGAACTTTAAAGCCACCTTAAGTTTTACATTGAGAATAATGGGAACTTTTAATTTTACTTGCATGACATACATAACTGATATATGATTTTTGAGTTAGAGAACACACAGCCTGCGAGTTTTGAGCTTAATTGTATGGTTACATTCAAACCATAAAATTTTATTCCTGTGTGTTTCACCCTTCTTATTTATTCTGGTGTTCTTTATTTTGTTTTAATCTATATGTCCGATTATAGAATAGAAATACATACCAAGAGAGTGATTGAGGCCATTGTTTAATTTTAGCTCACTTATCCCAAATTAGCCTACCTTTTACATCACCCTTGTTAACCCCCTTGAGCCTTTAAATCCCCTCTTATTCTATAAGGCACAATACTAGCCTTAAGCAGAAAAACAAAATAAAAATCTCCAGTTGAATCCTTGGTTAGCTTAAGATAGAAAGTGTGTAATTGTTTAAGTATGGGAAACCTATTGGGAACATGGATGATAAAAACAAAAGGTAGAAAAGTTGAAAAGAATAAAATTATTCAAATAAAAATTTTGGGAAGCATGCTCATGTAAAATCAAATAATTGAATTACCATGTGCAATAAAAAAAAATGTTATTTTTCAGTATTGGAATAAAGGGGACACAAAAGGATTCCCCAAATGCAAAATAAATGCACATGGGACAAAAGTTAAAATATAAGCATGTAACATCAAAAGTGGGAAAAAGTGGGAACATAGGTAAAGAAGTTTTGCTTTACAAAGTATGTATGTTAGGTGAGATCTTAGACTAATCAAGGATTCGCTTAATTAGCTCACTTAGCCTTACACATATACCTTTACCTTTACCTTGGCCCCATTACAACCTTAATTAAAGACCTCATGACTTTTGTATGCCTATATTCTATAATTGTTGATTGGTTAGATGAAGAACAAAGTTATAGAAAGGAAGGATAAAAAGAAGGATAGAGTGATTAACCCAATAAACACTGAGTGACTAGAGAGTAAACACAAAATCCAGTGAGGGTTCAATAGCTCATTAACATATATCTCTGCTTAAATTATTAATTGTCTTACAAGTTTATAAAATGTTTTTCTCTCCCATTTCAATTGTAAAGGCACTTTATCAACTATCTAAGGTTTGGCTATATATATATATGACTCCTTGAGAATGTGAATTAATTCAACTACATGCAAGCTTTATATACAAGTGAATAAAAATTAGAATTGCATGATGCATCTAGGTAGTTGCATTTAGATTAGATTGCATTGCATGGCATTCCACCACTTTAACCTAACATTACTCTTGGACTTAGCATGAGGACATGCTATTGTTTAAGTGTGGGGAGGTTGATAAACCCATATTTTATGATATATTTTGTGCTTAATCTGAGTGATTTATTCAATCCTTCACCCACTTATTCATATTAATTGCATGGTTTTACTTTCCTTTCCTTATTATGTGATGTATGTGAAAAACATGTTTTCTATGCTTAAAAATAATTATTTTGATTACCCTTTATTTCCATTCGATGTCGTGATTCGTGTGTTGAGTAGTTTCAGATCTTCTAAGGCAGGAATGACTTAAAGGATGGAAAGGAAACATAAAAAAATGGAAGGAAAGTACAAAACAGAGTTTTTGAAGAAACTGGCAGGCACGCGATCGCATGGGCGACGCGGTCGTATGCCAACGCAAAAAGGCATTGACGCGGCCGCATGACTGACGCGACCGCACGCCTCGAGCGAAACACATATGATGCGGTCGCATGACTGACGCGACCGCATGACAAGGAAAACTCCGAATGACGCGACCGCGTGACCCACGTGTACGCGTGACAGAGGCCACGCACCAGAAATTGCAGAAAAGGCTCATAGCGAATTCTGAAGCCTTTTTTGGCCCAAATCCAAGTCCAGAAAGCATAGATCAGAGGTTATGAAGTGGGGGAATGCATCCATTCAAGGAGAGTCTCCACTTTAGTTAGTTTTCCATGATTTAGATTTAGTTTAGAGAGAGGTTCTCTCCTCTCTCTCCTCTCTTTAGGATTAGGATTTAGAATTAGAATTTTATTCGCTTTCAGGATTATCTCTTTTTATCAGGTTCAATATTCATTTTTCATTATTTTCTCAATTTTATTTATGAATTCTTCTATGTTACAGATTACTCTTTGAATTAATGTTATTTGAGGTATTTCAGTTTATTATTGCTTTCTTTTATTTACATTATTGTTATTCCCATCTGAAGACATTTTTATTCTAGTAGATTTACTTTTCTCCTTTTGGTTTTGGTTAAGAAATCAGTAACTCAGGAGTTATCAAACTCAAACATGATTGATAATTGTTATCTTTGTTAATTAAATTGAACTTCAATAATCCCAATCTTTTCTTAGGAAATAAATAGGATTCGAAGATCAAACCAATTAATCCCTTGACCTTCCTTTGTCTTAGTAAAGGTTAACAAAGTGGAATTAAGATTCAATTTTCATCATCATTGATAAGGATAGCTAGGATAGGACCTCTAATTTCTCATACCTTGCCAAAAGTTTATTTACAGTTATCTATTTATTTTACTTGCTATTTAAATTACTTGTTCTTCATTTACTTTAATTGCTAATTAAACCATTCGCTCCTCATTCTCAAAACCCCAATTTACAACCTCCATAACCAATAATAAGAACATACTTCCCTGTAGTCCCTTGAGAAGACGACCTGAGGTTTAAATACTTCGGTTATCAATTTATTTAGGGGTTTGTTACTTGTGACAACCAAAACGTTTGTAAGAAAGGTTGATTGCTTGGTTTAGTAACTATACTTACAACGAGTATTTATTATAACTTCTAAACCATCAATCTCCAGTTCTTCATCGATCTCTCGTTGTTCAGTCAAGACAATATAGTGGTTGATGGAAAGATCATCCCAGCCCTTGAGGACGAGGAGGAGGATCCTTTGCCCAACCTAAAGCCTCGGGAGCGTAAGGTCGTTAATGCTTAACTCCCTCCTTCACCTCCTGGTGCCATCCCCGTTGTGCTGGTTTTTGCTCATCTTCTGACCCCTCCCGTCTGAGGTTAAAACATCGTGACGGGGGAGGATCTTAACCATCTTCATGGCCCCTTTTCGTAATTTTTCCTTTTGTTGCTAAATAGCCTGACTTGTGGGTTTTGACGAACAAATTTAATATGTAATAGTTAGTTGTTTTTCTTGAACACTTTACTTTATATCAGTTGTAGTTTTAAAAACTTTTGCAGTTGTATTTAAGCAACTTTTGAAACTTAGAAAGCCTTTTTACTCCATAATGAAGCTAAGCCTTTTTTGGAATTTAACCTTAATATAATTGCTTAGTTTGTTATTATATCTTAGCAACTGCTCTTTTGCTGAACCTAAGCAATGAGTTTATTCGTGTAAATTTCCTTTTCCAAGTTCCGACTTCGTGTAGTCAGACTTTGTTAAGTTAATTCTACATTTCGTTTTTGTTCTACCTTGCAATTTAGGTCGGTTTTTATGCGTTTTTAATATAACTTCTTACATTTATTTGTTCCTCGTTGCTTCATCTTGCTGACCCTTTTTAGGTCGGAAAATGATTTTTGCAGTTTGTCGAACTTTAATTAATGCATTTTTATAGGAAAATTTCTTAAGAGAAAATGAAATTTTTATTGATGAATAAGAAATTCCTTTATATAAACCTACTACTAAGGGTTTTAATCGCCTTCAGCTCTTGCTGTGATGCCTCATTACAACTCCCTTTAGAAAAAACCCTCTTTTGAAAAAAAATCTTAAGGTTAGGAAAAAGAGTACACCAAGGAACAAGGTTTACTTCCTAACTGTAGTACTTCTTTTGGTTGTATGTATGCCAAGACCTCGGGAGCTTCCGTCCTTACAGGTCGGATACTTTATAGTAACCCTTTTCTAAGACCTCAATAATCTTGTAGGGTCTTTTCCAATTTGCTGCTAGCTTCCATTCACCCGACCTCTAAACTTCGATGTCGTTTTGGATTAGTATGAGGTTGTTAATGGCGAAGCTTCTTTTGATCACCTTTTGATTATACCTTAGGGTCATTCTCTATTTTAGCACTTCTTCTCTAATTCGGGCTCGTTCTCAGACTTCTGGAAGGAGGTTGAGCTTTTCTTTTTGTTCCAGGGTATTGGCTCCTTCATTGTAGAAAATAATTTTGGGTGACTCTTCAGTGATTTCTGTAGGAATCATAGCTTTTGTTCCATAATCAAGTTGAAAAGGTGACTCTCCTGTTATAGAATGTGGGGTTGTCTGATATACTGATAGGACTTTAGGGAGCTTGTCTACCTATGCCCCCTTTGCTTCCAGTAATCAGCGTTTCAATCCGGCCAGTATGACTTTATTGATAGCTTCAGCTTGTCCATTGACCTGAGGATGTTCCACCGATATAAATTGGTGTTTTATTTTGAGGTCGGCCACCAGGTTCCTGAAGTTGAGTTAGAAAAATGGATTCCATTGTCCGTGGTGATGGAGTGGAGAACTCTAAACCTTGTGACAATGTTCCTGCATAGGAATTGCTGACTTCTCTAGGCAGTGATAGTTGCTAGTGGTTCTACATCGATCCACTTAGTGAAGTAGTCAATCCCCACTATGAGATATTTGACTTTTCCTGGAGCTTGGGAAAATGGTCCGAGAAGATCAAGTTTCCATTTTGCAAACGGCCAGGGAGAGGTGATGCTAATAAGACCTTCAGGAGGTGCCACATGAAAGTTGACATACTTTTGGCAAGGTGGACATTGTTTAACAAACTCAGCCACTTCTTTTTGTAAGGTCGGCTAGAAGAAGCCGGTCCGGATCACCTTCTTGGCTAGTGATCAGGCTCCCAGGTGATTCCCACATATACGATTGTGTACCTCCTCTAGGAAGTCCTTTATGTTGGAGGTCGAGACACACTTTAAGAGAGGTGTTGATATTCCTCTTTTGCATAGGATATTGTGGACCAACGTATAATTTTGAGCCTCCCTTATGAGTCTTTTGTACACGAAATTAACTCTGCAATATTCGCACAGATAGACCGGCGAGTGCACCGGGTCGTCCAAGTAATACCTCAGGTGAGTGAGGGTTAATCCCACAGAGATTGTTGACTTGAACAAACAATGGCTATCTTGTAGATCTTAGTCAGGCGGATAGAAAATATAGTTATTGTGAAAAACGTATAAAAACATAATAAATAAAGTTACTGGATAGGTGTAAATTCAGTGATGAGAGAATGGTTGAGGCTTCAAAGATGCTTCGTCCTTCTGGATCAACTTTTCTTACTGTTTACTTCAACTTCTGATGATTCATTCCATGACAGGCTGTAAGTGATCAACACCAGGCCAGTGGTCATTAATCTCCTCTACTTCAGATCAAATGCCAGGTCAGTAGTCATCTAATCTGAATGGGGGTGAAGCTCTAGCAGTCCATTCCCTTGGTGATCCTAATCAAAGCACCATAGACAAGGTCGGATCCTCCGGATCAGAGAACGCTGCTCCGTTGATTCTAGCCTATACCACAAAGGCCCTAATCGCCCCGTACCTCGGCTGAACTGATATCTCCAAGTCCCTAACGAAGTCGTAGATTAGCCATCTAAGAGATGTATAATCAAGCTTGTGGTTCAATGCTATCCCGTCAAAGACTCGCAAGAACCCATGTAGAATAGGGATGACGGTCAAGTTACACTCCCAATTCATTAGGATGAAGAACGAAGATACATCCTAGAATGGAATCAAGGATAGATTGAAATAGAATAATGATATTATTAATCTATAAGAATCAGCAGAGCTCCTAACCTTAACCTAGGAGGTTAATGACTCATACTGTACAAAAAAACAAAGGTGAAAGGTTTGAATGGGCAAAGATCCCTAACAAGGGTGATCTTTGTTCTATATATACTAGTCTAGCAACGAAGGATTACAGAAATAGGATAAACTAGGTTGATAGTGCGAAAATCCACTTCTGGGGCCCACTTGGTGAGTGTTTGGC
The DNA here is from genome assembly GCF_003086295.3 of Arachis hypogaea. Lineage (NCBI taxonomy): Eukaryota > Viridiplantae > Streptophyta > Magnoliopsida > Fabales > Fabaceae > Arachis > Arachis hypogaea. Next base: position 90,886,532 of record NC_092053.1, read on the forward strand.
TTGAGCTAAGGGTGACTCCATGAGCTAGTACCCTTCTTGGGCATTGAACGCCAGCTTTGGAATCCTTTTTGGGCATTGGACGCTAGCTGCTCCCTTTCGGGCGTCCAACGCCAGAAAGAGGGTGAAGTACTGGCGTTGAACGCCTATTTTGGACCTTCATTTCCAGAGCAAAGTGTAAAGTATTATATATTGTTGGAAATTTCTGGATGTTAGCTTTCCAATACCATTGAGATCGCACCATTTGGATGTCTGTAGCTCCAAAAATGCTCTTTCGAGTGCATAGAGGTCAGAATCCAACAGCATCTGCAGTCCTTTCTCTGTCTATGACTCAGACTTTTCCAAAGCTCCTCAATTTCAGCCACAAATTACCTGAAATCATCATAAAATGCAAAAACTCAAAGTAGAATAAAAAAATGTGAATTTTGCACTAAAAACTATGAAAATATAACAAAACTTAAACAAAACATAATAAAAACTATACGAAAATGATGCTAAAAAGCATATAAAATATCCGCTCATCACTCTTCGGGCCTCCTTTTCATTTTCTCGGGTCAGGGATGAAGCTATAGCCTAGCTTGCCACTGCCAGGTAGAGAACGAGCTCTTCTTCTGATATGGCCTATAGGTCGAGTAATTTTGGGGGGTGTCCTAGAAAGGCATTGAATTCTTGAAAAGCTTGCTCAAATTATATAGTCCATTCAAATTGATTTCCCTTTCTAAGAATTGAGTACAGGGATAGTGATTTTAGTGCTGACCCTGCTAGGAATTTGGATAGATCTGCCAACCTTCCATTTAGTTGTTGAACTTCTTTGAGACAAGTCAGACTCTTCATATCGAGTATAGCTCTACACTTGTCCGGGTTCGCTTCGATGCCCTTCTGAGTTAGCATGAATCCTAAGAATTTTCTCATTTCTACTGCGAAGGTGCATTTTGAGGAGTTTAGTCTCATTTAATACTTCCTTATATAGAAAATACCTCAGAGAGGTCAGATAAGAGTGTTGAGTTGACCTTGGTTTTAACAAGCATATCGTCCATATATATTGGCATAAGTTTCCTGATGTGAGGGAAAAATACTTTGTTCATGAGTCACTGATATGTGGCGCCAACATTCTTTAATCCAAAAGGCGTTACCACATAGCAATAGTTAGCTTTTGGAGTTTTGAACGATATCTTCTCTTGGTTCGGCTTATGTATTTTGATTTGGTTGTATCCCGAGTAAGCATCCATGAAGGATAGGTATCGATAGCCGGAGGCTGAGTCGACTGATGAGTCCATATTTGAAGGTAAATTTTTGCTTGAATTGGACGGAGTCCATCATATAAACTCACACTTATTCGCCAAAATAGCATACTTTTGTGATTTCTATCTAGGTTGGACCTAAATATGAAAACATATGTTTTTATGCTTAAATTGATCATTTTAATTTCACTTTTATTCCATTCAATACTGTGATATATTTTGTGAGTGATTCCAGGTCCAATAGGCAAGAATGGCTAGGAAAAAGTGGAAGAAAGCATGCAAAATGGGAGAACACATGAAGAAAACAAAGGAGGAACACACACTCAAGTGTGCATATGCACACCTCCCTGTGCGTATGTATAAGTCCCTGTGCATGACTTCATTAATGAAGCACATGGCTTGTGATTTTGGGGGCCTCTTGGCCCAATTTTAGAAGTGCTGAAGTTGATTGGAGTGCTATATCAAAGAGGGATCATTTCATATCAAAATAAGGCCACATTAGAACATAGATTAAACATTAATAGGAGTAGAAGTAGTTTAAATGTAGTTTAGGAATTCTCTCTTAGGGTTTTTAATCAGGGTGTATAGTAAAAATTTCCATTCTCAATTTTGGTCTTGAATTTTTCTTATCTCTTTATAAGTAATCTTTAATCTTCTCTTTAATTACACTATTCTTGCTACATTTTCTTCTAGTTCAAGTTACTTTGTTAATATATGCAATTTTAATTTCTTGAATATTTTATTGATGAATTTGATGTTTTATGATTTATATTTGCTTGATTGAGTTTCTATTGTTGATATTATGAATAGTTTGGTTATAGTTTTCATTTTCCTTAGCAATTTGCCATGTTTTGTTATTTTACCCACCAAGTATTTGTGAAAATACCATTTTTAGATTTTGAGTAGATTTTCACACCTTGGCTTGGGAAATGAGTTTCTAAGATACTAGAGTCATAATGTCTGACATTTAGTGGTAATTCTTGGGTTGTTAGTTGACTCTTGTTTCCGTTAACACTAGCTTTTTATTAAGTTAATTAGTAAGTTAGCTAGGACTTATGGATTAAGGTCAATTATGCTTGCTTGACTTACTCCTCGATGTTAGGGGTTGATAAAGTGAGATTAACTCATCATAGTTGCCATAGTTGTGGTTATGACAATGATAGAATTCCTTAATTCTCATTCCCAAGTTATGGTTCCTTTATGCATTTATCAAATTTTCAATAGTTTTGACCTTAATTTCTTTTAAATCGTATTAATTTCCTTTTGATCTCTTGTTAGTTCTTTTATTTTTTAGTTCTTTTAATTTTCCGATCAACGATTGAAAGCCCCTTTTCTTCACAACCAAAAGTGTGTGTACCAATTTACATAGTCCGAGGGAGATGACCCGGGATTTAAAACTCTAGATTATTTATTTTGGATTGTGACAATCTTATATTTTAAACTTTGATTGAGAGCTAATTGTTGGTTCGGAACTATACTTGCAATGCACTTCTTTTTAAGGGAATTTCCGAACCAGCTTTCGACTATTATCATCGACCAGGGCATCAATGCTTGGAAGAGGGTACGGATCTTTGGGACTAGCCTTATCGAGGTCAGTGTAATCAACACACATCCTCTACTTTCTATTTTGTTTATTTTCCAAAACTACGTTGGCCAACCACAATGGATACTTTACCTCTCTTATGAATCCTGCTTCCAATAGGGCTTGAACTTCTTCCTCCATGACCTGTGTCCTTTCGATCCTGAGATTTCGTCACTTTTGCTGGATAGGCTTGGAACCCGGGTAGACGGCAAGTTTGTGGGACATCAAGTCGGGATATATGCTAGGCATGTTGGAGGCTTTCCATGCGAAAAGGCCAGCATTTCTTCTTAGAAGGTCAATAAGTTGCTTTTTCAGACCTTCTTCCATGTTAGCCCCTATATTCGTTGTTTTTTCAGGGTGATCTCCAAGTTGCACTTCTTCTACTTTTTCTCCGGGTTGGGGACACATTTCCTCTTGAGTTCAGACACCTCTAAGCTTGATGGTGTTGACTTCTTTCCTCCAAGATTGCCTTTTAAATTAAGGCTTTCATTATAGCACTTGCATGCTAGCTTCTAATCTCCCGTTATAGTGGCAATCCCTTCCGTTGTAGGAAATTTCATGGATAAATGGGGTGTAGAGACAACAGCTGTAAGTCAGTTTAAGGTTGTTCGTCCTATTAAGGCATTGTATATTGAGGTGACGTCAACACAATTTAGTCGATGCTCAATGTCTTTGACTTTTCACCCTTTCCGAAAGTGGTGTATAGAGAAATGTACCCAAGAGGTCGGATTGGCATGTACCCTAGTCTGAAGAGACTGTCACTTTTAGATCCCTTTCTTCTAGTCCGAGCCTATCAAAAGCGGGTTTAAATAGTATATCCGCCGAGCGGCCCTTATCTATTAGTGTTCTATGGAGGTTTGCATTGGTGAGGATCATAGTTATCACCACAGGGTCATCATGGCCAGGTCTTACCCTTAAGCATCTTGTTTAGTGAATGAGATTGTTGGCAAGTCGGGGGATCTGCTATCTTTTCTAACTTGCTATACTTCTTTAAGATGTCTTTTCTATGATGATTTATGTATTTCTCCGCTAGAAAATCCGCCATTAATTATGTATGTGTGGTGTTCAAGGGTTTGAGGTGGACGTTCTGGTTGTCCCCCTTCTTCATCTTTTTTTCTCTTCCCAGGTTATCTGACCTACCTGTCATGTGCCTATCTAGTCGGCCATCTCTAGCCAATTTTTCTATGATATTTTTTAAATCGCAACAGTCGTTGGTAGAATGCCTATAGATTTTGTGGTACTCACAGTGTTCTGCCTAACAACCCTAGTTTTTGAAAATCAAATAATTAGTTATTTGTGATTTATTTTATTTGTTGATAATTTTATTTTAAGAAAATTATTTTACCAAAGGTAATTAAATGGAGTTTCATGATAATTAAAGTTTAAATTAATTAGAATTTTTATATAATCTTTATTGCATATTTGGTACAATTGAAATTATAATTTCGGTAATTGAAAAATAAGAAGAATTGTATAATTTAATTTAAATAAATTCTATTGTGAATGAATTACGTTGAACTTTTAGAAATTATTTTATTAGAAATGATTAGATTGATATTTATAAATACTTTAAGTTTAAGTCAATTAATATTTGTGTACAATTTTTATTATAATTATTTTATAAATTGAAATTAAAGTTTTGGAGATAGAAAAATAAAAAAAGTTATATCCTTTAATTTAAATAATTAAAATTGAGTTTAAACTATATTTTATAAAAATGTGATTAATATGTTTATTTTATAATTTAAATTAGAAATAATTGATTGAACTTAGCAATAGGTTGATAAACAATGTTCTTAGATATTTTTAACAGAGTATGTTTAATTTTAAAATTATTCTACCTTCCAATTTTATCAAAATATCTATTCATATCTAATCGTAAATCCCAAAATTCCCAAATTCAATTCAGAAACCCTAATTTCCCCAATTCTTAACCCTAAGAGATGAAGCCTTACCCTTCCCCTTCAACGTAACAAACACACACGAACTCACCCTCTCTCCCTCAGCTTCACCGTGGCACACACACACTCAGAACACCACACCCACTCAGCCTACACTCCTTCCGTCACACACCCATGCATTGTGAACGAAGTTACATCGCTTGCAGCCCGCCTCGCAACCGCCGCGCCATTATTGCCGACGAAGAGGGACGCCGTCGACGCTGTTCAAGGAGGAAGGAGGAACTGAGTGAGACCCAGGGGAGGAGGGAGCCTCTGTTGGGTTGCTACCGCCCCATGGCTGCGCTTGGATGCTGCTGTTGAAGCCACTTCTGCCGCCGCTGCTATTGGGGTTTGCCGCTGTTGATGAAGCTTCAGCCGTCGTTGAGGAAGGGAGCTCGAACACCGTCGCTGGGAAAGAGGCTTGGCCGTCACCGAACAGAATGCGACAGTACTGAGAGACATCACCATTGTTGACGCCGGAGCTCGACAAGGGCTGTAGCGCCATCACCAAACGACCGCGCCGCCGTAGCTGTCTCCGGGAAGGACGTTGGAGCTTGCTGAGGATATTGTTCTGGTTTCAAAGTAATTCATCCATGTCAGTGCTCATTTTTATCCCTTGTTTTGCCTCTGTCTCTGGGTTTTGCGAGTTGCCAGAGCCCTCTGCCACTGGGAACCAACATTCAAGCTACCCAGGAAACCACCATTAGAACCACTACTATTTTGGTAAGCTCTGCCCTGTTTCTGCTTTCTTGTCCTACCAATTTGTTTCTACTTTGAAGCTTGTCACTGAAACTATTTATATTGGATAAAGAGATTATTGTAAATTACCTTGCCGCCGCGGTTACTGGAGGTAGCTTTCGGATCTGTTTGGAGACTGCTGCTAAGTCACCACCGAAGCTAAGAACAGGTGCTGGGATCTGATGGAGCACTTCTGCTGCTATGGATTCGTAATTATTGGGTTTGCCGCATTTAAATTCTTCAATTACGGCTAATTGAGGTAGGGGTTTTATTTCAAAATTAACAGTTTTAATTGAATGCCAATGAGGTTTAGTGAGTAATTGTAAATAATTCATAAATATGATTAATTGATAGGAATAAGCTTGGTTTAAGGTTGTGAAATTTGGGTTAAGTTTGGTATTGAGATGATATTCTAGTGTTTCAATTAGTTTATTGAGTTTAGGTTATGGCTGTGAATATTACTGGGTTTTGTTATCGTGAGTAATTAATTTGACAAGAATAAATTTGGTTAATGCTGTGACTAATATTGGTTTTCTGATTTTGATGATTTTGTTGAAAAATTCTGATTTTATGTGATATTGCTGAATTGGTTGAAATGTGGTTGTGAATGGTGATTCATTTGATAATACTTGTTAAATTGAAATTTGATGAGTTAACTATTGAGAAGTTGTCGTATTGATAATTGATGAATTGAGTTGGATTTGTGTTTGATTTGGGATAATTGTGATGATGGTTTGAGTTGTGGCTGTATTTTGATTATTGAGACTAAGCGTTTGCTGTTGATTTTAGTAATATGATATGTCGGAATGGCTGTGAAATTGACTTGCGACTGTTTGGAATTGGTTTTGATGTTTGGTAATGTTGATTTGTGATTAATTAGAATTAAGTTTGAGAATTGTTGAAAGACTGAAGTTTGATTATTAAATTTATCTTCTTATGAAATCTGAATTTAAAGATAAAGACAGTAACTCTAAAAAGTATAAGGATAACTTGTGATAATTGGATATGGAGCTGAATTTTTTTGGAAAACATAGTAGTTGGTTGTAAGAGAACTGGGCTTTTGTGAATAATACATACTTTGGGTGTTTTGGTGTCAATATTGCTAAGATTTTGGTTAAGTTAGGTGATAATATGTTTTGGGTATTTGGAAAGTGAAAAACTGTTAGTCCATTGATTAAAATAATTGATGAATTGATGAAATAGAAGTTATTGATGGATTACGTGGAAATTAGTTATGAATTGATATGAATGGAATTGGATTGACGGATTATGTGTGAATCGCAGAGTATAATTGAATTACTATTTATCATGAATTGTGAATTTCTGATTGATTGAGAATTTTCTGTTTGATAATTATTGAGAAAAGGACTGATGATTTGTTGAGAAAGAGGGAACCCGTAAGGGTGGCTAAGTCTGAGTTTTAGGGAAGGTGCTGATAAACCCCATTTTTAGGGTTTATCTTGTGGTTAATTTAAGAGATTTTATGACCTTTTACCCACATTTATTCAATGAAATAGCATGATTTCATGATTGTCTCCTAATTTGTGCTTAAGTGTGAAAACATGCTTTTTAGGCCCTTAATTGTTAATTTTGATTCACCTTTGATTCCACTAGATGCCTTGATATGTTTGTTAGTGAATCCAGATTGGAAAGGCTTGGAATGGATCAAAGAAATGGAGAGGAAAAGCATGCAAGTGGAGAACTCATGAAGAAACAAGGATTTGGGATGCTAAGATCGACGCGCACGCAGCAGATACGCACGCGTGGATTGTGGAGTCGCACGGCGACGCGTACGTGGCGCGTCTGCGTCGGTGCTTGCACGTGACTCACTTAAAGGCAAAACGCTGGGGGCGAATTCTGGGCTTCCCAGGCCCAAATCCAACTCACCTCTGATGCTATTTAACCCAAGGACTGAAGGGGAATCACAACTTTTAAACACATTAGTTTAGTTTTAGTTTACTTTTGGAGGGAAAGTTAGTTTCTAGGGAGAGAAGCTCTCTCTTCTCTCTAGAATTAGGTTAGATCTAGATTAGGATATCTTAGATCTAGGTTAATTTCATGCTTTGATTTACTTTTCGTTTTGCAATTCTTGTTCTTCTACATCTCCTCTCTCTAGTTTAGCATTTAGTTCTTGTAATCCTCTACTTTTATGTTGATGCACTTTTGTTTCTTCCATTTCTCTTTAATGCAATTTATGATTCATGTTCCTTTATTATTGAATTGCTTTGTTGTTGTTTAATTCCTTTTACTTTCCTTTTATGCCTTTGATAATGAGAATTTGCTCGATGGTCTAGAATTTCTCTTATAGAAATAAGAACTTTGTTGTAAGCATAGCTCCAAACCAACAAATAATTCTCACATAAAAAATTTTGGTTGTCATGAAGAACAAACCCCAAATAAAAATTAACTGGAGTATTTAGGCTCCGGGTCGTCTTACAAGAAATTGTAATGAAGTGTATGATTATTGGCTATGAAGGATGTAAAGGGGGTTTTGATTGATAAGAGGGCAAGAAACTATATGACAAGGAAAGTAAATCAAGCAAATAACTAAAGAAAGTAATTAAAGAAGAGAGACATTCATGGCAAGTGTTGAGATCATAGGCTTTCTATCCTAGTCATACAATGATTAATTCATCTTATTTAGTCGACTCCAACACATAGGGAGAAAGTTAAACAAGATTAATCAATCATATCACAATAATAAACAAGAATTTATCTAATTACTTCATCTTCAAAGATGGAAGAAAGTATCATGTTATCCTCATACTCAGAGAAAGTCTAATAAGACTAGCTAATCTCAATCCAAATGTACTAATCAACTTACTAATAGAATTAGCAAAAGATTAGAGTCAATGGAAATCATACTAGCTAACAACTCTAGATCACCAAAATAAGTTGGGTTTTCATGACTCAAGATTGTCTAATTACTCTTTCCAAGCCAAGAATGCTCAAAGTCTACTCTAACATTCTTCCAAGCATTTTGTCAAACACTTGGAATGTATAAAAGGAAAGCATAATAAATGACAAGAAATAGTAAAATCTAATAACTACAAATAGCAAGGAAAGTAAATTCACCACTCAATTCATCAATAAAAAGAACATCAAACATTAAATTGCATTAAAGAGATCCAAATCCAACATGGGTTCATGAACATAAAAGAAGCATAAAAGTAAAATTAACACTACAAATCATGAGAATGAAGGAGTAGAGGTAAGAAATCATAAAATAAATAAGATGAAAACATGTAATTGAACCTAGATCTAAGATGGAAATGTCCTAAACCTAACCTAATTCTAGAGAGAAGAGGGAGCTTCTCTCTCTAGAAACTAACCTACATGATGCTAAGCTACCAAACAATTGCTCCCCCCTTGCCCAAGCTTGAGGGTTGGAGCCATGATAAACCACTATTTTATGGTTTATCTTGTGCTCATTTGAGTGGTTTTTATCAAGTCCTTACCCACTTATTCATACTATTTGCATGGTTTTACGTTTTCCTTCCTGATTTTGTGCTATGATTGAAAACATGTTTTCTATGGTCTTAATTTGCTAATATTAATCCTCTCTTATTACCATTAGAGGCCTTGATATGTGTGCTAAGTGATTTCAGAGCTTATAGGGCAGGAATGGCTCAGAGGATGGGAAGAAAGCATGCAAAAGTGGAAGGAATACAAGAAGTTGAAGAAATTGCTAAGCTGTCCAGCCTGACCTCTTTGCACTCAAACGGTCATAACTTGAGCTACAGAGATCCAAATGAGATGGTTCTAGTTGCGTTGGAAAGCTAACGTCCGAGGCTTCGCAACGATATATAATTTACCATAGCTTCTCCGACGCCAGGCGACACGAACGCGTTGATCACGCGGACGTGTGACCTGGCAGAAACGCAATCCACACAAACGCGTGGATGACGCTTCCGCGTCACTTTTCCGCGACCTGTACATACCAGAATATGCTGGAGGCAATTTCTGGGCTGTTTTTGACCCAGTTTTTGTCCCGGAAAACACAAATAGAGGCTATAAAGTGGGGGAATGCATCCATTCATAATCATGCTTTCACATTCACAATTTTAGGAGTAGATGTAGTTCTTAGAGAGAGAGGTTCTCTCCTCTCTCTTAGGTTTTAGGATTAGGATTCCTCTTAAAGGATTTAGGACTTTTATTATTTCAACTTACAATTTCTGCTCAATTACCAAGTTCAATGTTCCTTTTATTTATTTTCCCAATTCAATTTATGAATTCTTCCATGTTACATTTGATATCTTTATTAGTACAACTTGAGGTATTTCAGAATTATGATTGCTTTCCTTTATTTATATAAATAATTTAGATTTTCCTCTTTTGGCTTTGGTTGAGTCATTGGAGATACTTGAGTTATCAAACTCATTGTTGATTGAAAATTGGAATTCTTCAAGAATTAATTCGAGTTCCAATAACTCTAGCCTTTCCCAAGGAAAGGCTAGGACTTGAGGATTCAAAAATTAATTCATCCACTTAACTTACCTTCATAGTTAGAAGTTAACAAGGTGGGGAAAAAATCCAATTCTCTTCACAATTGATAAGGATAACTAGGATAGGACTTCCAAATCCTCATACCTTGCCAAGAGTTTATTTTATTATTATTATTTTATTTTTTTTTCATCATTTAACATACTACTTCCTTACTTTCAAAACCCCAATTTACAAGACCCATAACCAATAAAAAGAACATACTTCCCTGCAATTTCTTGAGAAGACGACCCGAGGTTTAAATACTCGGTTATCAATTTTAAAAAGGGGTTTGTTACTTGTGACAACCAAAACGTTTGTAAGAAAGGTTGATTGCTTGGTTTAGTAACTATACTTGCAACGAGAGTTTACTATAACTTCTAAACCATCAATCTTCAGTTCTTCAGGCCAAAATGCTCTAGAAATCGCTGGTCACGATTTCACTTTAGTGAACCACGTGCTCAATCGGTGCGCACGCGTACATGGCATGTGCGTGCCCCTATACATCAAGCAACTATGTCAAATTTTATATCATTTTGAAGCCCCAGATGTTAACTTTTCAACGCAACTAAAACCGCCTCATTTGGACCTCTGTAGCTCAAGTTATGGTCGATTGAGTGCGAAGAGGTCAGGCTTGACAACATTACGGTTCCTTCATTTCTTCATGAGTTCTCCCACTTTGCATGCTTTTATCCTTACTTCTTCCATCCAATACTTGCCTTATAAACCTGAAATTACTCAACAAACATATCAAGGCATCAAATGGAATTAAAGTGAATTAAAATCACCAATTTTAGGGCCTAAAAAGCATGTTTTCACATTTAAGCACAAATCATGGGAGAATTACAAAACCATGCTATTTCATTGAATAAATGTGAGAAAAGGTGATAAAATCCCCCAAATTAAGCACAAGATAAACCACAAAATCGGGGTTTATCAAATCTTCCCACACTTAAACCAAGCATGTCCTCATGCTAAGAATAAAGAAGGACAAGAAAAGGGTTATGAACATTTATTCAATGCAATTAAACTATATGCACCTATCTATATGAATGTAACTAAATGCCAAATGATTCTACCTACTTGGTCAAAAGCAAATCAATCTCCAAGAGCATGTATGAACAAGTTGGGCTAAGATCATATGATGATTTACAAACTCTACCAATTCAAATATCAAAATGAAGTTCAAATAGACTTGCAAGAAGAAAGCTCATGAAAGCCAGGAACAAGGAATTGAGCATCGAACCCTCACCGGAAGTGTATCCGCTCTAGTCGCTCAAGTGTATAGGGTCGATTCACTCAATCTTCTTCTACTCATGCTTTCCAAGAGTTATTTTTCATCTAACAATCAACAATTATTCAATGCATGCATACATTTATCATGAGGACTTGTTCATAGGTTGTAATGGGGCTAGGGTCAAGGTAGGATGCATACGGTCAAGTGAGCTTGAAATTTGAATCTTTGATTAGCCTAAGCTTTCACTAAACACATATAACAACCTATATAATTCTAATACAATACCTAACTACCCATGATTCCCACTTTTTCACATACTCATGCATTCTTTTTAATTCACATTCCATATGCATTGATTTTTATTGAACTTTACTTTGGTGCATTTTTGTCCCCTTTTTATTTCTTTTTCTCCTTTTTCTTTTTTTATTATTTTTTTCTTTTTATACATTTTTTTCTCATATATATATATATATATATATATATATTTTTTTTTCAAACTAAAATATATACAAAGATGTTAATGCATATGGTTTTACATATAGTGCATGAATATGTACCCAATTTCCAATATTTTCAACAAAAATAAAAATTACACTTTTACCTCAACCAATGCCCCAAGTTTCCCATACCCAATTTGTAACAACCCTGATTTTCGAGTACATGAGATCTTTTCAGAAAGTACGGATTTCTCCGGAAGATCAGTAAAGAGAAAATCTCTTATATATCAACAAGTATCTCGATCCTCATTGTCATTATGTCATCCTTAAGCTAGAACCTCTTCTGAGGCAAGCTCGATAATGCAATCGCGAAGAACCTAGGTTTTGAACCGTATCGGTTGGCAGTTTTGATTCTGATTTTCGTAAATAGTCTCTGTTTGACGAACCGGACTCGATTCATGAGAGGAGAGAGATAATAGTATAATATTATCATTATATTAGTATTAGAAAATGCTTGAATGATATTATAATATTACCTGGTCTGTTTTAGTTAAAAACAGAAAATCGGTTTAACCGGGTTTACGGTTTACTGGTGCAGCTTAGCACCAGCACTCTCTGGTGACTTTAGCAATGCTAAGGCCTCATTATTTATGTTTTATTCTCATAATAAATATGTTACTAGTTTCATTTATGCTAGTAGCTCAGAAAATAATTTTTAGAGATGTTTTTACAAGTGTTCTGATACATCTAGTTTTAGTAGTTGTACACTTGAGATATTTTAATATTATTTTAACCCACCTCCAAGCCAACCAATCACAACTCAACTTACACCCCCAAGACCTCCAAGGCTGTCTCATTTCATCATTTTGGCCGAAATTGAAAGGAGAGAAAAGAGAGAAAACTTCATGAACACTTAATCTTCAAATCTTGATTTCTTCTGAACCAAAACTCAGATCAAAACTCCGATTTCACCAAAATGATCCTCTCTTCTTCCTCTACATAACCATGTAACTTATCAAGGCTGGAAATAAGGTTAGATGGCTGTACCTTTCCCATTTAAATTCGGTTTTCAAGGAAAACCATGCAAAACATGTGTTTTCTTGATGTTCTTCCTTAGGAATCATGTTTAACTTGACTTGAGGGCCAAGAAACATTAATTTTCAGCAAGTCTAAGGTGAGATATCTCTTTCTAACGTGCTGAGGGAGATTTGGTCAGTTGAGAGTTTGTGGATTTAAAGTTGTTCTTGATGTGTTTTAGGAGGAAAAAGTGCTTAAGGACCACCTGAAAGTCTAACCGAATTTGGAGCAGCAAATCAAGGTAGGGTGCCACGAAATTAATCTTGATTATTTGTGTTTGAGATGTGTGAATGTTGTATAATTTGGCTGTGCTAAAAATTGGTTGCATATATGATTGATTCTTGGTGAAAATTTGGTGAAATTTTGATGAAATTTGATGAAATTCAAGCTTTAAAGTTCATGTTCTTGGGCAGCTGGAAAAACGAAACCCTAAGCTTAAATTGAGGTTCAATTTGTGTTGAAATCATGTAGAAAAGATGGGGTTTTAGTGGCTGCTAATTTATTATGAATTATAGTAAAAATCGGTTGCTGAAAAGACTGAAAAACGGGTAAAAACAGAGAAAGAATCTGAGGAATATACGAAGAACATGAAGAACACTTTGAGTGTGGTGAAGAACAATGAAGAACACCTTTTTGATTCATAAAAGGGCAAGGAAGTAATTAATTTGGTGTTTGGGTGGTTATTTTGGTAATTTCTGAAAGTTAGGGTGGTAAAAGTAGAAATATTAAAAGTTACGGGTGGTAAAAAGTGAATTTTAAAGGTTAAAAGTTAAAAAGGGGTAATTTTCGAAAATTTAATGATAAAATAATAAATAATAATAAAATATTAAATAATAATATTTAATTAAAAATAATATTTTAATAAAAATAATAAAATAATGCAGAAAATGCAGTTTTCTGTAAAAGCTTTAGAAAGACAACTTTAAGCGTAGAATCTCATAATTACCTTCATAAAACACTTAGGGAGTGGTAAGAACATATTAGTGAGGCAAAGATAAAGGAAAGATAAAAAGTTAAAGAGAAGATAAAAACCAAAGAAAAGTCTGTAAAGTTTTAACGACAGAAAAACAGACACAGACTAGTGAACGAACTAGGGCAACTTAGTTAGTACTTGAGTCACGACTAGGGTTAGGTATTATATGAAAAGTTAAATTGTTTCAGTATAGACTTAATGAACCTATACTTGGGACATGCTAACTATTCATACCGAAATTTACATAATCTTTAAATACATACGTTAAACGGAGAAATCAGAGCAGAGTAGAGAAACACAGAGAACAGAGTAACCAGAGAGAAGTAAAGAGATACAGAGAACAAAGTAACCAGAGTAGAATAAAGGGATACAGAGAAAAGAGTAATCTGATAAAGAGAAATGGTTTGAGTTGAGATGTTGTAAAAGTAAAAGCTGTAAAGTTTGTATAGTATAATTGAACAGAGAAAGAAAGAAGTACTGTATAAGAATGTGAAAGTGATGATGAATAACGAGAATGATAATGAATGATGATAATGAGAAAAGAGTAATATAACAAAAAGAATAGAGGAGAAGAGTATAAGAATAAAGAGTTAAGCCTTGTGGCATGATGTTCTGTTGTATGTTCATCTGCTGCTTTTCCATTGGCCCTAGAGGTCCTGTAGGCCCAAGTTCACCTACAGTGAGTTGTTATTCCTGTAGGCCGAAGTTCACCTGCAGTGAATATCAATTGTGTATCTTAGGGTGTTGCTCCTGTAGGCCGAAGTTCACCTACAGAGAGTTGTGATACCTGTAAGCCGAAGTTCACTTACAGGGGCGCCATTTCTGTAAGCTGAAGTTCACTTACAGAGGTGCCATTTCTGTAGGCCGAAGTTCACCTACAGAAAGTTGTTCTGTTGTGTTTATATTATTCCTGTAAGCCGAAGTTCACTTGCAGGGGCACTATTTCTGTAAGCCGAAGTTCACTTACAGAGATGTTATTTCTGTAGGCCGAAGTTCACCTACAGAAAGTTGTTGTGTTGTGTTTAGACTATCCCTGTAAGCCAAAGTTCACTTACGGGAGTGCTATTTCTGTAGGCCCAAGAGATGTGTTTATTCATTTGTTGCGCTATGGCAACGCCGGATATACTTGTATGATGATCTACTGCGTGAAGGCAGTCAGATAGATAGTGGTGCGACCACTGAGAACGCTTTCCTACGGTACAGATCCATATTTTATTTCTGTAAGGCAGAGGGGTTATTTCCTGCTACAGAAGTACCGTGACCACCTGTTCCATTTCTGTCGTGGCAGAGGGGTTATTTCCTGTATACAGAAGGTGTGTCGGCATACATCCCTGCAGTGGCAGATGTGTTATTTCCTGCGTGCAGTGGACCCTGTGGTGGCAGAGGGGTTATTTCCTGTACACAGGGGTATAGCCAATAGGAAAGCCTTATCCAGACAGAGGTTGCTGGATAACGTCGGGAGCGGGTTAGTAACCGACAGATGAGCTCATTACCTGCACTAGGGCTAGACATGCATCATTCTTGTTTGCACATCATTCTCTGTTGCATTCCTTTCTGAGTGTGGTCTATTTCTTTATGTTTGTCTGCTTGCATGCTATTTCTGTGTTTTATTTTCTTGTATTCTTTTGTTTGTGTTCTGCTTTCTATTGTCTCTACTTTCTCTTTCTATCTTTATTTTCTATTTACTGCTTCGCTATATTATGTTATTTGTCTGCTAATCGACCCCAAATTAATGAACTTAACTAATAACCCCGACCCTACTAAGAACTCCCCAGTTCTTACCCCTTCTCTCTCCCTTCCCCCTTCAGATGGAAGCATGAGTACCCTTCTGTAGTTCACTGACGATCGTTCGCAAAAAAGATTCCGCTCTAGGTAGTCTGCTGAGTCTAGAGTGAACTCCGTTTCTATTTATATGTAAATACTGTGAGACCAGCCAACATCTACACCCTGCTTATCTACAAACTTTAACCTAAGTCCTCCGTACGATGTTGCTATTATGTGGCCACTCGATAAAGTACTTGAGAGACGCTCTTTGATGACATATGATCGTGCAGAGGATTAGTAGACGACCTTCCACCTTTTGATGACGATCCACCTGACTTGAGTTTTGAAGACCTAGAACGTACCTTCCCTCGCTTTAGAAGTTTAGAGGGACTAGGTGAGTATAGAGTCTAGGCTAGCCTGGGTGCCAGCTTAGGGACTTCTTGAACAGGTCAGGGCCTGGGATGTTGTATGTATATATATGTATATAGATATTATTTAGCTATATCTAGGGGTGTCCTAACTAAAGATCTTTACTCTAATAAAGGCTGGATAACCGAATGATATCAACTGCATGTGATATATTTATGTATGGTTGTTTATAACTGTTTTATCTGCTATCAGTTGTGAATTGCTTATGAATGATTTCGTCTATTAATCCAAATGTTTTAAAAAAAAAAGTACCTCGTGAAATAACTACGCTTTTAACAACGAATCAGGCTCATATAATAAATAATAGATAATAGATAGGTAGACAAGTTGGTAGCGCTCAGTTTCTAGTATGATCATGACGTACCAGAAATTGGGTCGTTACACAATTGATAAATACTCTCACTAGCCTAAGCTAATCAAAGATCCAAATTAAGGGACATTTATTGTTTTTCACTTAGGGGTAGTGATGTGCTAACATTAAGAACAAAAGGGATTAAATAAGCTCAAAGTTGGCTAACAATGGTTGATGAAGGGTAGGCTATTTGGGTAAGTGAGCTAAATGAAATGATGGCCTCAATAATATAAAAGCATGTATACATGGAATAATGGACATAAAGAATCAAACAAATCAAAGATCACAATCATAGAAAGAGAATAATGCACACAAGAATGAAAATAAGTGGTTATATGATGTAATCACATAATTTGGCTCAAAACTCACATGCTTGTATTCTTAGCTCAAAAACCATGTTCTAAAATAAATTCTTCAAGCAAGTTCAACACAAAAAAAAAAGAATTTTTCCAAATTGGTAGGGTGCCCTAAAACAGTTTTCTTGGAAAAGAAATCATCACCCTAACCAAGTAGTCCTAACATAAAAAGAAATGGTGAAATATGTACAAATTCTAACTAACATGCATCCTAACAAGCAATGCAACAACTAGCTAACAAAGACAAAAATTAAAAATTGGTGTTGAAAAAGAAAGTTATTACCCATGGAGGTCGGTCGGATGACCTCCCCACACTTAGAAACTTGCACTGTCCTCGGTGCATGCAAAGAAGAGCAGTATGGATGGGTTGCTACAATTAATGAGTTTCTTCAAAAGGTTGTGTGGGTGAACTTGTTTGTTGCTCCATTTAGAAGCTTTCTCATTCCTTTCCTTCTTGGTGGCCAACCTAAAAAGAAAGAAAAAGAAAGAAAATTATGCCTACAACAAAGACATTAAAGCAATTAGAACATAGGCGGGGGCTAATGCCAAATAAGAGTAAGGTTCTCAAATACATGTTAGCTACACATGTAAGTGAGAGAGCAATATAGAAAAATGGCATATCAATTAATACTTGATGCAAGAGTTAAGTCAAAGCATAGGTACATGAAATGAAGAGCATGTTGCATCAAGCTTAATCAACAATTGACACAAATAAGATTAGTGATAAGCATGAGAACATTTGGTCCCATCCTAACTCAATGATAATAAGGTACAAAACAAGGGATCATGAGTTATGAAGGACTAAAGCACTAATCTTGTGTTTAGAGCAAATATTACAATTAATGTCAAACAAATCACAAAGCACCAAGATTAACCAAGAAATTCTCAACAATTGAATATAAGAATCCAACACCATTATTAAAACAAGAACTAAGAAAAGAAAATAAGAACATGTTATAAAACAAAATTAAAATGCAATAAATGATAATATGCAAATGCATATAAAAGAAGATGAAAATAAGAAAAATAAAGAGTGAAAATTTTGAAAAGAAAGTAAGAAAGGAAGAAAGAAGAAGAAAGAAAGAAGGAAGAAAGAAAACAGGGGAGAAACAGGGCGCGGAAGGCGACGCGTGCGCGCGAGTGGGCAGGCGGGACAAGCGATGCGTACGCGCATAGCACACGTACGCGTGGATGTGAAGATGGCAACTGACGCAGACACGTCATGTACGCTTGCGCGTGGGTTGCGGCACAGAATAGGCATAACTTTGGCACAACTCTCTGGTTTTTGTACCAGGAGTGTGATATGCACCACCGGCGCACGCACGCACAGCTTGCTTGCGTGCGGATGCCCTTTTTTTTAATTTTTTTAATTTTTTAATTTTTTTAAGAAGCATAAAAACAGAATTTAATACTCTTTTAATCTATAAACATTCTAAAGCAACCAAAATTCAAATTTAACAACAAATCTTTTTGTTTTTTGAAAAATTTTCAAATACACTAAAAACAAAACTTATACTACAAGCAAAATGCAATCTAACTACAACTATTCTAAGCAAAGCATGAATGCAATAAACAACTACCAATAAAAGCAAAATGCATAAGAGTATCGAAAATAAGAAAAAACTACCTACAATGGCAACTCCAATCAGTTATTAACCAAATTTAAAAGAGAGTGGAAAGAGTTTACCATGGTGGGGTGTCTCCCACCTAGCACTTTTAGTTTAAGTCCTTAAGTTGGACATTTGGGAGGCTCCTTGTCATGGTGGCTTATGCTTGTATTCATCCTTGATCTCCAAGAATGCTTGCTTCTCAATTGGTTGTCAGAATTTCCAACCATTTCCACCAAGCTTGGGTGAGATTCTTCCCAAGATATGAGCTCCCAAAATTGATCCTCATATATTCTTGGATCCCAAATCTTGTTTTTGCACCCATATTTAAGTTGATCATCATAGCTCCAATTGGGTGGTTTAGCCTTGAAATTCTCAAAGAAGCCTCCAAACAACTTCCTAGACCCATACAATTTAGCTCCACACCAAACCTTGCAATCAAACTTTGAACATGCAACCATAATAAACCTAGAATGATGTTTCCAACCACTACACAACTCTCTCCTACTCATAATTCCACAAAGAGCTCTAAGTTGACCATCATTTTCAATCAAACCATATTCAAATGAGAAAGTGAAGCTTAGGGATAGAAATTTTACCCACTTGAGTGTTGTGTTGGATGATGGTGACTTAGGAAGGGGGACATCCCCACACTTAGCCAATGTGAGATCCATTCCCTTGTGCTCTTTCTTTGCATCTTCCACCTCTTTGCAAGCTTCTTCAATTTCAATTCCTTGCTCACCAACTTCTTCTATGCACCCTTCATTGCTCAAACCATGTATTAGAGGTTGTGCACGGTCCTCCTTGTCATCAATTTCATAACACAATGAGGGAGTAAAAGATACATTGGTTGGTGTGGAATCATCTTCAATGGTGGCGCTTGCTTCTTGCTCAACCTCTTCCTCTTGGTAGCTTCCTTCCAATTCAATTTCTTCTTCATTGTTTACCAAGGGTATGAGAGGTGAGGTATCTTCTTCCTTAATCTCCATGTCAAGCCCAATGGGGGAGGATTCAATTGTACATAAGAACTCATCAATGATTGAATCCATCTCTTGATCAACCTCTTCAAAGTTTTCCACCATGATATGCCTTGGAGGTTGTACACCCTCCTCAACATCAATATCAAGCTTCTTGAAAGAGGGCTCTCTAATGCTACATTCCCATGGACTTCCAACATCTCCTAGGTTTTCAACCACTTCTTCCAGCTCAATTATCTCATCTTCCTCCCCTTGTGGCAATTCTTGCTTCAACTCCTCTTCTTCACCTTAAAGCTCTAAACTTACTCCCTCACTATGCTCCTTAGTAGCCTCTCCACATTCGTCAATGGGAGTTCCTTGGTTGCTTAGGCTTAGTCGGGAGGAGACAGATGATCGGTTTTTCTATTGGTAAAGAAATATAAAAATATGATTGCGTTGTAAGTATAGCTTCTAAACCAACAGAAAATTCTTTCGTACAAACGTTTTGGTTGTCACAAGTAACAAACCCCTTTTAAATTGATAACCGAAGTATTTAAACCTCGGGTCGTCTTCTCAAGGAACTGCAGGGAGGTGTTCTTATTATTGGTTCTGAGTTTTGTAAATTGGGGGTTTTGAAAGTAAGGAACAAGTAATTTAAATGACAAGTAAAATAAATAAATAACTGTAAAATAAACTCTTGGCAAGGTATGAAAATTCGGAAGTTGTATCCTAGTTACTCCTATGAGAATTGAAGTTAATCCCACTTAGTTAACCTTTACGAAAGCAAGGAAAGTCAAGTGAACTAATTAGTTAGATTCCCAAGTCCTAGCCAACTCCTAAGGAAAGACTAGAGTTAGTGGATTTCCAGTCAATTAGCCGACATAACAATCAATCACGATAAGTTGATAACTCAAGAGCCTCCAGTTAATCAATTAAAGCCAAGAATATAAAAAGCTAAATAAGAATCATAAATCTGAAATACCTCAATTGCATTAATAAGAGAAAATCAATCTAAACATAGAGAGTTCATAAACCAATTTGGCAACACAAGTAATTAAATGAGAGCATTAAAGTATCTGAAAGTAAAAGAGAAATATAAAGTAAAAGAAATATTGAACCTGATGAAGAGTTGAAATCCTAAATGCTTTAAGAGGAATCCTAATCCTAAAACCTAAGAGAGAGGAGAGAACCTCTCTCTCTAAAAACTACATCTAAATTGTGAAAAGTGAATTATTGAAGGCTTCCTTATGAATCGATGCATTCCCCCACTTTATAACCTCTAATCTGTGCTTTTTGTACTTGGATTTGGGCCAAAAAGGGTTTCAAAAATCGCTGGGAGCATTTTCTGCAGTTTCTGGTGGGTGGCTGGTATGCGAAATTGTTACTCAGATTAGATTTAGGTTGTAAAATTATTTGTTCGTTCTTTCCCTGGCAATGGCTCCAAAAACGGGTGCACAGAACCATGGTCCAAACATAACTTCACAACTTCGCACAACTAACCAGCAAGTGCACTGGGTCATCCAAGTAATAAAACCTTACGTGAGTAAGGGTCGATCCTACGGAGATTGTTGGTATGAAGCAAGCTATGGTAACCTTGTAAATCTCAGTCAGGCGGATATCTAATAGTTATGGAGTTTTTGAAAATAAATAATAGATAGACAGAAAATAAAGATAGAAACACTTATGTAATTCATTGGTGAGAATTTCAGATAAGCGTATAAAGATGCTTTCGTTCCTCTGAACTTCTGCTTTCCTGCTGTTTTCATCCAATCGGTCCTACTCCTTTCCATGGCTGGCTTTATGTAAGGGCATCACCGTTGTCAATGGCTACATCCCATCCTCTTGTGAAAAAGGTCCAAATGCTCTGTCACAGCACGGCTAATCATCTGAGGTTCTCGATCATACTGGAATAGGATTCACCCTCCTTTTGCATCTGTCACTACGCCCAGCACTCGCGAGTTTGAAGCTCATCACAGTCATTCAATCCCTGAATCCTACTCGGAATACCACAGACAAGGTTTAGACTTTCCGGACTCTCATGAATGCCGCCATCAATCTAGCTTATACCACGAAGATTCTGATTAAGAGATATAAGAGATACTCATTCAATTTAAGGTGGAACGGAAGTGGTTGTCAGGCACGCGTTCATGGGGGAATGATGATGATTGTCACGCTCATCACATTCATATTGAAGTGCGAATGAATATCTTAGAAGCGGAATAAGTTGAATTGAATAGAAAAACAGTAGTACTTTGCATTAATTCATGAGGAACAACAGAGCTCCACTCCTTAATCTATGGAGTGTAGAAACTCTACCGTTGAAGATACATAAGTGATGAAGGTTCAGGCATGGCCGAGAGGCCAGCCCCCAAAACGTGATCACAGGATCAAAAATACAATCCAGGATGTCTAATACAATAGTAAAAAGTCCTATTTATACTAAACTAGCTACTAGGGTTTACAGAAGTAAGTAATTGATGCATAAATCTACTTCCGGGGCCCACTTGGTGTGTGCTTGGGCTGAGCTTTAATGTTGCACGTGTAGAGACTTCTTCTGGAGTTGAACGCCAAGTTGTAACGTGTTTTTGGCGTTCAACTATGGTTCGTGACGTGTTTCTGGCGTTTAACTCCAGACTGTAGCGTAGAACTGGTGTTCAACGCCCTTTTGCGTCGTCTAAACTCGGCCAAAGTATGGACTATTATATATTTCTGGAAAGCCCTGGATGTCTACTTTCCAACGCAATTAGAAGCGTGCCATTTTGCGTTCTGTAGCTCCAGAAAATCCACTTTAAGTGTAGGGAGGTCAGAATCCAACAGCATCAACAGTCCTTCTTCAACCTCTGAATCTGATTTTTGCTCAAGTCCCTCAATTTCAGCAGAAAATACCTGAAATCATAGAAAAACACACAAACTCATAGTAAAGTCCAGAAATATGAATTTAACATAAAAACTAATAAAAACATCCCTAAAAGTAACTAGATCCTACTAAAAACATACTAAAAACAATGCCAAAAAGCATATAAATTATCCGCTCATCACAACACCAAACTTAAATTGTTGCTTGTCCCCAAGCAACTAAAAATCAAATAGGATAAAAAGAAGAGAATATACTATAAATTCTAAACTATCAATGAAACATAGCTCCAATCAGATGAGCGGGACTTGTAGCTTTTTGCCTCTTGAATAGTTTTGGCATCTCACTTTATCCATTGAAGTTCAGAATGATTGGCATCTATAGGAACTTAGAGTTCAGATAGTGTTATTGATTCTCCTAGTTCAGTATATTGATTCTTGAACACAGCTACTTTATGAGTCTTGGCTGTGGCCCTAAGCACTTTGTTTTCCAGTATTACCACCGAATACATAAATGCCACAGACACATAATTGGGTGAACCTTTTCAGATTGTGACTCAGCTTTGCTAAAGTCCCAATTAGAGGTGTCTAGGGTTCTTAAGCACACTCTTCTTTTGCTTTGGACCTTGACTTTAACCGCTCAGTCTCAAGTTTTCACTTGACACCTTCACGCCACAAGCACATGGTTAGGGACAACTTGGTTTAGCCGCTTAGGCCAGGATTTTATTCCTTTAGGCCCTCCTATCCACTGATGCTCAAAGCCTTGGGATCCTTTTTATTTACCCTTGCCTTTTGGTTTTAAGGGTTATTGGCTTTTTGCTCTTGCCTTTTGGTTTTAAGAGCTTTTGGCTTTTTCTGCTTGCTTTTTCTTTTTCTTTCTATTTTTTTTTGCCATTTTTTTCTTTTTTTTTCTGCAAGCTATTTGTATTCGCTGCTTTTTCTTGCTTTAAGAATCATTTTTATGATTTTTCATATTATCAAATAACATGTCTCCTTATCATCATTCTTTCAAGAGCCAACATATTTAACATTCATAAACAACAACATCAAAAGACATATGCACTGTTCAAGCATTCATTCAGAAAACAAAAAGTATTGTCACCACATCAATATAATTAGACTAAGTTCAAGGATAAATTCGAAACTCATGTACTTCTTGTTCTGTTGAATTAAAAACATTTTTCATTTAAGAGAGGTGATGGATTCATATTCACTACTTTAAGGCATAGACACTTAGACACTAATGATCATGTAATAAAGACACAAACATAGATAAACATTTAACATAAGAAAACGAAAAACAGAAAGTTTAAGAACAAGGAATGAGTCCACCTTAGTGATGGTGGCGTTTTCTCCTTGAGGAACCAATGATGTCCTTGAGCTCTTCTATGTCTCTTCCTTGTCTCTGTTGCTTGATCCCTAGTGATTTTGGTGCTCCTATCCTTAGTTGCTCCCAATAATTGTGTGGGGGAAAATGTATCCCCTGAGGTATCTCAGGGATCTCTTGATTTGCAGTCAAATATTCTACCACTGAGCTATAGATCCTTTACATGAATCTCTCCATCTCCCATGACTTGGAGGTGGAAGCTTTTGTCTTCCCTTTTCTCTTCTCTCTTTTTTTTTGAGGTTTCTCTGGCCTTGGGTGTCATCAATGGTTATGAAAAAGCAAAATAAGCAATGCTTTTACCACACCAAACTTAGAATATTGCTCGTCCTCGAGCAAAAGAAGAAAGAATAGATGAAGAAGAAGATGTGGATGGATGTGAGTGGTGAAGTGGTGATAGAGAAGAGAGATTGAGGTGATTGGTGAAGAGTTTTGGGGAAGTGTATTTATTGGGAAGAGAGGATGAACATTGAGAAGAGGGAAGAGAATGAGTGGTGGTAGGTGGGGATCCTATGGGGTCCACAGATGCTGAGTTGATCCTGTGGGGTCCACAGATCCTAAGGTGTCAAGGAATTGCATTCCTGCACCAATTAGGCATGTAAAATGCCTTTGCATGCAATTCTGGCATTTAAACGCCGAATTGATGCTTGTTCTGGGCGTTCAGCGCCCAGATACAACATATTTCTGGCGTTGAACGCCAGCCAGATGCTTGTTTCTGGTGTTCAGCGCCAGCTCTTCTTTAGTGTGCATTTCTGGCATCTGAACGCCAGGATGCTGCTTGTTTCTGGCGTTCAACGCCAGATCCATGCTCTGTTCTGGCATTGAACGCCAGCCATATGCTCCTTACTGGCGTTTAAACGCCAGTAAGTCCTTCTTCCAGGGTGTGATTTTTCTTCTGCTATTTTTTATTTTTCTTCAATTTTTTCAGTTATTTTTGTGACTCTACATGATCATGAACCTATGAAGATATATAACTAATAAAAAATATAATTAAATAAAAATTGGGTTGCCTCCCAACAAGCGCTTCTTTAATGTCAATAGCTTGACAGTGGGCTCTCATGGAGCCTCACAGATGTTTAGAGCATTGTTGAGACTCCCCAATACCAAACTTAGAGTTTGGATATGGGAGTTCAACACCAAACTTAGAGTTTGGTTGTGGCCTCCCAACACCAAACTTAGAGTTTGACTGTGGGGGCTCTGGTTGACTCTGTTTTGAGAGGAGCTTACTGTACCTCTTTTCCATGTTTACAGAAGGATAACCTTAAGTTGTAAACACAAGGGAGTCCTCCTTCAATTGAAGGACTAGTTCACCTCTGTTAACATCAATCACAGCTCTTGCTGTAGCTAGGAAGGGTCTTCCAAGGATGATGAATTCATCCTCATCCTTCCCAGTATCTAGGATTATAAAATCAACATGGATGTAAAGGCCTTCAACCTTTACTAATATGTCCTCTACTTGTCCATAAGCCTGTTTTCTGGAATTGTCTGCCATCTCTAATGAGATTCTAGCAGCTTATACCTCAAAGATTTCCAGTTTCTCCATTACAGAGAGTGGCATGAGGTTTATTCCTGACCCAAGGTCACATAGAGCCTTCTCAAAGGTCATGGTGCCTATGGTACAAGGTATTAGGAACTTTTCAGGATTCTGTTTCTTCTGAGGCAATCTCAGTTGATCCAATGCATTTAGTTCATTGGTGAACAGGGGAGGTTCATCTCCCCAAGTCTCATTACCAAATAAATTGGCATTCAGCTTCATGATTACACCAAGGAACTTGGCAACTTACTTTTCAGTAATATCTTCATTCTCTTCAGAAGAATAATACTCTTCAGAGCTCATGAATGGCATAAGGAGGTTCAATAGAATCTCTATGGTCTCTAGATGAGTCTCAGATTCTTTTGGTTCCTCAGAGGGAAACTCCTTAGTGATCACTGGACGTCCCAGGAGGTCCTCCTCCTTGGGATTCACGTCCTCCCCTTCTTCCTTGGATTCGGCCATGATGGTTATATCAATGGCCTTACACTCTCCTTTTGGATTTTCTTCTGTATTACTTGGGAGAGTACTAGGAGGGATTTCAGTGATCCTTTTACTCAGCTGGCCCACTTGTGCTTCCAAATTTCTAATGGAAGACCTTGTTTCATTC
Source organism: Arachis hypogaea (assembly GCF_003086295.3). NCBI lineage: Eukaryota > Viridiplantae > Streptophyta > Magnoliopsida > Fabales > Fabaceae > Arachis > Arachis hypogaea. Next base: position 90,912,078 of record NC_092053.1, read on the forward strand.
ATGAAACTCACAGTAGCCTTAGATAGATCAGAGACTAAGTTTGCTAAATTAAAGGTATTTTGTTCAGAGTTCTCTATCTGTTGCTGAGTGGATGATGGAAAAGGCTTGCTATTGCTAAACCTGTTTCTTCCACCATTATTAAAGCCTTGTTGAGGCTTTTGCTGATCCTTCCATGAGAGATTTGGGTGATTTCTCCATGAGGGATTATAGGTGTTTCCATATGGTTTACCCATGTAATTCACCTCTGCTATTGCAGGGTTCTCAGGATCACAAGCTTCTTCTTCAGAAGATGCCTCTTGAGTACTGTTGGATGCAGCTTGCATTCCATTTAGACTCTGAGAAATCATATTGACTTGCTGAGTCAATATTTTATTCTGATCCAATATGGCATTCAGAGTATCAATTTCAAGAACTCCCTTCTTCTGAGGCGTCCCATTACTCACAGGATTCCTCTCAGAAGTGTACATGAACTGGTTATTAGCAACCATGTCAATGAGTTCTTGAGCTTCTCCAGGCGTTTTCTTTAGGTGAATGGATCTACCTGCAGAAGTATCCAATGACATCTTAGCTAATTCAGATAGACCATCATAGAATATATCCAGGATGGTGCATTCTGAAAGCATGTTAGAAGGACACTTTTTTGGTCAGTTCCTTGTATCTCTCCCAAGCTTCATAGAGGGATTCACCTTCTTTCTGTCTGAAGGTTTGAACATCCATTCTAAGCTTACTCAGCTTTTGAGGAGGAAAGAACATGGCTAAGAAAGCCTTGACCAGCTTATCCCAAGAGTTCAAGCTATCTTTAGGTTGAGAGTCCAACCATATTCTAGCTCTGTCTCTCACAGCAAAAGGGAAAAGCATGAGCCTGTAGACTTCAGGATCTACTCCATTAGTCTTAACAGTATCACAGATTTGCAAGAATTCAGTTAAGAACTGAAAAGGATCTTCAGATGGAAGTCCATGAAACTTGCAGTTTTGCTACATCAGAGAAACTAATTGAGGTTTCAGCTCAAAATTATTTGCTCCAATGGTAGGGATGGAGATGCTTCTTCCATGTAAATTGGAATTAGGTGCAGTAAAGTCACCAAGCATCCTCCTTGCATTATTATTATTTTCGGCTGCCATCTCTTCTTCCTGGTCGAAAATTTCTGTAAGGTTGTCTCTGGATTGTAGTAATTTAGCTTCTCTTAGTTTTCTCTTCAGAGTCCTTTCAGGTTCAGGGTCTGCTTCAACAAGAATGTTCTTGTCCTTGCTCCTACTCATATGAAAAAGAGGGAACAGAAAAATAATAATAATAGGGATCCTTTTTGCCCAAGTATAGAGGTTCCCTTATGTGAGTAGAAGAAGAAAAGAATGTAATGTAAAGAAGGGAAGAAGAGAAAATTCGAACACAGATGGAAGAGGGGGTTCGAATTTGGGTGAGATGAAGTGTTAGTAGATGAATAAATAAATAGAAGGAGATGAGAGAGAAAGAGAATTTTCGAAAATTATTTTTGAAAAATGGTTAGTGATTTTCGAAAATTAAAAGAAGAAATAAATTAAAATTGAATTTTGAAACAATTAGTTAATTAAAAAGAATTTTTGAAAAAGAGGGAGATATTTTCGAAAATTAGAGAGAGAGTGAGTTAGTTAGGTAGTTTTGAAAAAGATAAGAAACAAACAAAAAGTCAATTAGTTAGTTGAAAAAGATTTGAAAATCAATTTTGAAAAGATAAGAAGATAAGAAGTTAGAAAAGATATTTGAAAATCAAATTTTTTGAAAAAGATAAGTTTTTTAAAAAAATATGATAGAAAGATATGATTAGAAATTAGTTTTGAAAACGTTTTGATTTTTAAAATCACAATTAATGACTTGATTCACAAGAAATCACAAGATTTGATTCTAGAACTCAAGGTTTGAATCTTTCTTAACAAGTAAGTAACAAACTTGAAATTTTTGAATCAAAACATTAATTGTTGAGGATAATTTCGAAAATTATAAGATAAAATTAAGAGAAGATTTTTGAAAAATATTTTTAAAATTTTCTAAAATAAATAAGAAAAATGAAAAAGATTTGATTTTTGAAAAAGATTTTGAAAAAGATAAGATTTTTAAATTGAAAATTTGATTTGACTCATAAGAAACAACTAAATTTTAAAAAGTTTTGAAAAAGTCAACTCAAATTTTCGAATTTATGAGAAGAAAAAGGAGAAGATATTTTTTTGATTTTTGAATTTTTAATGATGAGAGAGAAAAATATGAAAATGATGCAATGCATGAAAGTTATGGATCAAAACAATGAATGCATGCAAGAATGCTATGAATGTCAAGATGAACACCAAGAACACTTTGAAGATCATGATGAACACCAAGAACATATTGTTGAAAATTTTTATATGCAAAGAAAACATGCAGGACACCAAACTTAGAAATTTTCCATGTTCAGACACTATGAATGCAAAAATGCACATGAAAAACAAGAAAAGACACAAAACAAGAAAACATCAAGATCAAACAAGAAGACTGGCCAGGAACAACTTGAAGATCATGAAGAACACTACGAATGCATGAATTTTTTTTCGAAAAATGCATAAATTTTTTAGAAAAAATGCAATTGACACCAAACTTAAAAATTGACTCAAGACTCAAACAAGAAACACAAAATATTTTTGATTTTTATGATTTTATAATTTTTTTGTATTTTTCGAAAATTATTTGTGAAAAAGAAAAATAAGGATTCCAAAATTTTTAATGTGAATTCCAGGAATCTTGCACTCTTAGTCTAAAGCTCCAATCTGAGGGTTAGACATGGCTTAATAGCCAGTCAAGCTTTAGCATGTAAATCAGGTGGATCAGGAACAGCAGCAGGTGGATTAGCAACAACTAGCTTGCTCTTGATAATGTTGGGTTGGAAGCCTCAGTCCAAATAAATTTAGACATGGCTTTACAGCCAGTCAGGCTTTAACATGCTTCATGAAACACTAGAATTCATTCTTAAAAAATTTTAGAATAATTTTCGAAAACAGATGAGAAATTTTTGAAAGATTTTTGAAAAAAAATTTTTTGAAAACTTTTTGAAAATAAAATAAGAAGAAAATTACCCAATCTGAGCAACATGATGAACCGTCAGTTGTCCAAACTCGAATAATCCCCGGCAACGGCGCCAAAAACTTGGTATGCGAAATTGTTACTCAGATTAGATTTAGGTTGTAAAATTATTTGTTCGTTCTTTCCCTGGAAATGGCTCCAAAAACGGGTGCACAGAACCATGGTCCAAACATAACTTCACAACTTCGCACAACTAACCAGCAAGTGCACTGGGTCGTCCAAGTAATAAAACTTTACGTGAGTAAGGGTCGATCCCACGGAGATTGTTGGTATGAAGCAAGCTATGGTCACCTTGTAAATCTCAGTCAGGCGGATATCAAATAGTTATGGAGTTTTCGAAAATAAATAATAGATAGACAGAAAATAAAGATAGAAACACTTATGTAATTCATTGGTGAGAATTTCAGATAAGCGTATAGAGATGCTTTCGTTCCTCTGAACTTCTGCTTTCCTGCTGTTTTCATCCAATCGGTCCTACTCCTTTCCATGGCTGGCTTTATGTAAGGGCATCACCGTTGTCAATGGCTACATCCTATCCTCTTGTGAAAAAGGTCCAAATGCTCTGTCACAGCACGGCTAATCATCTGAGGTTCTTGATCATACTGGAATAGGATTCACCTTCCTTTTGTGTCTGTCACTACGCCCAGCACTTGCGAGTTTGAAGCTCGTCACAGTCATTCAATCCCTGAATCCTACTCGGAATACCACAGACAAGGTTTAGACATTCCGGACTTTCATGAATGCCGCCATCAATCTAGCTTATACCACGAAGATTCTGATTAAGAGATCTAAGAGATACTCATTCAATCTAAGGTGGAACGGAAGTGGTTGTCAGGCACGCGTTCGTAGGGGAATGATGATGATTGTCACGCTCATCACATTCATATTGAAGTGCGAATGAATATCTTAGAAGCGGAATAAGTTGAATTGAATAGAAAAACAGTAGTACTTTGCATTAATTCATGAGGAACAGCAGAGCTCCACACCTTAATCTATGGAGTGTAGAAACTCTACCGTTGAAGATACATAAGTGATGAAGGTTCAGGCATGGCCGAGAGGCCAGCCTCCAAAACGTGATCACAGGATCAAAAATACAATCCAGGATGTCTAATACAATAGTAAAAAGTCCTATTTATACTAAACTAGCTACTAGGGTTTACAGAAGTGAGTAATTGATGCATAAATCCACTTCCGGGGCCCACTTGGTGTGTGCTTGGGCTGAGCTTTAATGTTGCACGTGTAGAGGCTTCTTTTGGAGTTGAACGCCAAGTTGTAACGTGTTTTTGGCGTTCAACTATGGTTCGTGACGTGTTTCTAGCGTTTAACTCCAGACTGCAGCATAGAACTGGCGTTCAATGCCCTTTTACATCATCTAAACTCGGCCAAAGTATGAACTATTGTATAATGCTGGAAAGCCCTGGATGTCTACTTTCCAACGCAATTGAAAGCGCGCCATTTTGAGTTTTGTAGCTCCAGAAAATCCACTTTGAGTGCAGGGAGGTCAGAATCCAACAGCATCAGCAGTCCTTCTTCAACCTCTGAATCTGATTTTTGCTCAAGTCCCTCAATTTCAGCCAGAAAATACCTGAAATCACAGAAAAACACACAAACTCATAGTAAAGTCCAGAAATGTGAATTTAATATAAAAACTAATAAAAACATCCCTAAAAGTAACTAGATCCTACTAAAAACATACTAAAAATAATGCCAAAAAGCGTATAAATTATCCGCTCATTAGTGGCGTCTGTCACGCATCCGCATAGGTCACGCGGTCGCGTCATCTGGGAGTTTTCCTTGTCACGCGTTCGCTTCGGTCACGCGTACGCGTCATCTGCGTTCTGCTCAAGGCGCGCGTCCGCGTCAGTCACGCGTTCGCGTCACTGCCTTTTCGCGCTAGGCACGCGGCTGCGTCGTCCATGCGTTCGCGTCGTTGCCAGTTTCTTCAAAAACTCCATTTTGTGCTTTCCTTCCATTTTTGTGTGTTTCCTTTCCATCCTTTAAATCATTCCTGCCTTAGGAGATCTGAAAATACTCAACACACAAATCACGGCATCGAATGGTAATAAAAGGTAATTAAAATAATTATTTTTAAAGCATAGGAAACATATTTTTCACATATATCATATAATAAGGAAGGGAAAGTAAAACCATGCAGTTTCGTATGAATTATTGGGTGAAGGGTTGAATAAATCACTTAAATTGAGCACAAAATATATCATGAAATATGGGTTTATCAACCTCCCCACACTTAAACAATAGCATGTCCTCATGCTAAATCCAAGATAAAGAGTAAGGTAAGGTTAAAGTGGTGGAATCTCATGCAATGCAATCTATTCTAAATACAACTACCTAAATGAATCATGCAATTCTAATTGTTATTCACTTGTATATAAAGCTTACATGTAGTTAAATTAATTCATATCCTCAAGGAATCATATATGCATAGCCAAACCTTAGATAATGTTAAAGCACTTTTACAATTGAGATGGGTGAAGATATTTCACAAACTTGCAAGACAATTAACAATTTAAGCAGAGATATATGGTGATGAGCTATTGAACCCTCACTGGATTTTGTGCTTACTCTCTAGTCACTCAGTGTTTATTGGGTTAATCACTCTATTCTTTTTCTATCCTTACTTTCTATAACTTTTTTCTTCATCTAACCAATCAACAATTATAGAATACAGACATACAAAAATCATGAGGTCTTATTCAAGGTTGTAATGGGGCCAAGGTAAAGGTAAGGGTATATGTATAAGGCTAAGTGAGCTAATAAGGGAATCCTTGATTAGTCTAAGATCTCACCTAATATATATACTTTATAAATCAAAGTTTCTTAACCTATTTGCCCAAAATTTCCCTCTTTGTATTGCAAACTCATGTATTAAATTTAATTTTGTCCCATGTGCATTGATTCTTTTTATTTTGCATTTGGAGAATTTTTGTATCCCCTTATTTAAATACTGAAAATTTTTTTTAAATCAATGCACATCGTAATTCAATTGTTTTTATTTCACATGAGCATGCTTCCCAATTTTTTTGTTTTTGGAACAACTTATTCTTTTTTAAATTCCTACTTTGTTTCTATCATCCTATGTTCCTATAAAATTCCATATTCTTAAATTGTACACAATATCTATCTTAAGCTAACCAAGGATTCAACTTGAAATTTTTATTTTGTTTTTCTGCTTAAGGCTAGTAATGTGGTTTATAGAACAAGAGGGGATTAAAAAGCTCAAAGGGGGCTAATAAGGGTGATGCACAAGGTAGGCTAATTTGGGATAAGTGAGGAAAAATTCAAATGATGGCCTCAATCATCTCTTGGTATGTATCTATATTCTATAATTGGACATATAGATTAAAACAAAGTAAAGAACATCAGAATGAAAAAGAAGGGTAAAACACACATGAATGAAATTTATGGTCTGAATGCAACCATACAATTAAGCTCAAAACTCACAGACTGTGTGTTCTCCAGCTCGAAAATCATATATCAGTTATACATGTCATACAAGTAAAAATTAAGAGTTCCCATTATTCTCAATATAAATCTTAGGTTGGCCCTTAAAATCTTAGTGTTGTTCCTTGATGAAATGTTGTTAACTAACTAACATGTAATGCTATATATACAAGGTGTGTGGATTGTTTTAATCAAACTATTATGTACTAAAAGGATAAACTATACTAATGAATCCATATATTCTATAATTAATAAGGTTAGAATTACAAACTAAACTAAATGGCTAAAATATGAACTAAAGTGCAAAATGCGGAAATAAAGTAGAAATACAGCAAAAGAGCAATGGATAAGTACTGAAAAATAAAAATAAAATAAAGATAAAAATACAGAAAAGTAACAAAATAAGATAAAAGAGTCTGTAGTGGTTCACCAAAAAGATACGCCAGGGATGGTGACCTCCCCACACTTAAAGAAAAGCATCATCCTCGATGCTCACTCAAGCTGGGTGTGAAGGAGTGTCATCACCGGAAGGATGGGCTGCTGGAGTCTCGGTGGTGGCCTGAGGATCTGCAGACTGGATAAGTGTAAGAAGATCTGTCTGCTGTAGTGGAGGTGCGGACTGTAGAGGAATCTCTGGGTATGTGGCCTGGATCTGGTGTGGCTCCTCCTACTGTGACGTAGCCTGCTCCGGTCCTGCCTGCTCAGCCCCTCTCTGTGCATGTGTCTCATCCTCATGCTCGTCCACCTCCTCCTCAGATGGCTCTGATGGTGTGTCAGGCTCGGAGGGGATGTCGCTGCCAGATCGGATCAGCAACTTGAGGTACTCATAGCGTCGCTTGTTGCGACGCTCAGATCTCTCATATCGCTGCTGGTTGCGGCGCTCCATCTGGTCCAGCTGCTGAAATAAGCGGTGCACGAGGTGGTAAATGGGCTCTGAGGCAGGTGGAGGTGCAGTGGTGGTAGCTGGGGCATCAGTAGATGAAGAAGGGGGAGCTGAAGGTGTGGCTGTCTCATCAGAAGCGGTGAGGAATGGGGGTCTGTAACCCAAAGCCTGAAACTTCCTGCTGTGAGGGATAATCTTCTTGCAATCTGCAGCAGGTGGCTTCTCATCAGCAAGCTCCCAAGGCACGTCAGCTCGACGGCCTAGCTGGGCGATCAGATAAGGGAAAGGAAGAGTGCCTCTGACATGGACCTTGGCCATGTAATGCCGGATGAATCGTGGAAGATACAGGTCCTTACCCTCCAGCACACACCAGAGGAGGGTGATCATAGCAGCAGGCAGCTCTGTCTCATGAGTGCTCAGCATAACAAAGTTGCTCAGGATCTGATGCCAGAGCCGAGCCTCATCATTCAGATACATCAGCTTGATTCTTTTAGACATTGCTGTGTTCTTCCCCATGACCCATGGGACAATAGGATCAAGGGCTATCCTCTGCTTGACAGCATCCCAGTCAAATCTCAAAAAGCGCATGTCCTCTTCAGCCTTTTGGTAACCGTCAGGCTGATCTGACTTAGGCTGAAGCTGCAGAATATCCTCAATGGCTTCCTCAATGACCAGTATCTATTTCCCTCTGAGATGCACTGCATCCAGGGAAGTCTTGAAATAGTTGCAGTAAAACTCTCTTACCCAGGAAGCATTGACCTCTGTCAAGTTTCTCTCCAAGAAGAACCAGCCTCTTTGTTTTATCTGATCAGAGGTGTACTGCTGTAGTTCTTCTGGAATTTTCAGAGTCCTCTCCAGGTACAGGTTCCTGGAGGTGGCAAACACTGGATACTTCAGCTCACAGTATCTGTTTGCAAATTTTACCAGATCATTGGCAGGAGGAGCTGGTCAGCCTTCTTCTGCGGGGTAAAGTGCTTTTCCCGCCAGGAGTCATCATGCATAATTTGCAAGATAGACATAGAGGATTCACCTCTTTTCCTTTTACTAGTGGTTGCCTTGCGTTTTCCTTTTTGTTGAGGGTCAGACATCCTGAAAAGCAGAAATTCCAGGATATAAATGAAGAATAAAGTAGGAAAATAAGTAGGCAAATAGAATAATAGCAATATAAGCACATAGTGGCAAAAAGAGTAGTAGAATAATGAAATTAGTTAAATAAATGTACATTTTGGATTGTTTCGGAGTTAAAAATCTGAGATGAGAAATCACAATCCAAAATATATTATAAGTAGAATACCTGTTAATTAGGAGAAACAATAATCATGCCATGAGTTAAAAAGTTGAAAGAGTTAGTTAAAAAGCAAAGGGAGAAGTTAGAAAGTTAAAAGTGGTTAAAAGTGAAAAAGAGGTTAGAAAGTGGAAAGCAGTGGGTTTAGGAGAAAGAAAGTTAAAGTGAGTGGCATTGATAAATGTTTCATAGGTAACAAGAAATTCACAAATTTAAAGAATAATCAACTCATATTCAGGCAAAAATATTAGGTTATTGATGATAATTCAAATAGAGATAAGAGTAGCAAAAATTAAAAGGAAATCATCAATAATGCGATTTACTAGCCAGGGAATTAAGAAGGAATAAGAATGCTATCCCGTGCATTCATGAATTGGTTTGGTAAATGCTAAGTAATGCAAAATTCAAAATTGCCAAAACCAATACATGAATGAGAAGGAAACAATTTGCAGAAAATTGGGCAGCATTACGGCTAAAATTAGATGATTCCGGGTAATAAACAGCAAGCAGAACATTTCATATAAATTAAAATAAAGCTGCAAATAGACACAAGTAATATGAACATGAAAGAGTAGTGTAACAGCAGCATGAAACAGTGAAGAACAGCATATGAACAGTGTAAATATCACAGCCAGACCAAAATTACAGAATAAGTAAAACAAGCAACAAGTACGGCGCAATTATCAGGCCCAAATCCACTAACCACATCCTAGCTACCTAACCACCTAGAATCCACTACAAACATGCATCTCAAACTAGCCTAATTTGAACATAATCAGAAAAATATGCAACTAACTACGAATGAAAGAAAAGTGGCATTTCGGCGGAACCTGATATGCGTATGAACTAAGGTAGGGATAAGAGAGATGGCGGTGGTGAAGTGGCGGTGCTGGGAGGGGGCACGGTGGCACTGTGGCGGAACAGGGCAGCGCGGTGGAGGGGTAGACTGGGTTGGAGGTTGGGGTTTGGGTTGGGTGAGGGGTTGTGATGGTGGGAGGGGCGGCGAGGGTTGTGGGTTGGAGTGGGTTGGAATGGGAGGCGGCGCTGGTGGTGTGGTGGTGGTGGTTGGCCGCAGTGGGGCAGCAATGGTGGAGGGAAGAAGAGAGAGAAGAATGGGAGGGAAGGAAGAAGAAGAGAAAGGGGAGGGGGGGTGTCGCGTGGTGGTCTGGGTGGTTGGGGGTGGTGCGGCGGTCGAAGTGGTGGTTGGGGGTGGTGGTGTTTGGGAGGGGAGCAGAGAGGGAGCAGAGGGGGGGTTGGGGGTCACGGCGGGTCTGAGTGGTCGAGGGTGGTGCGGCGGTCAGAGGTGATCGGCTGGGAGTGGTAGTGGTTGGGGAGGGTGGGTTGCAGAGAAAAAAGGAAGAAGAAGGGGGTATGGGGGCCGCGATGGGTAAGGTTTCGCGTGATAGGGGGTTAGTGATTTTGAATCCACGCGAACACGTGGAGCACGCGATCGCGTGGCTAGGGTGAAATGGGATTGACGCGGTCACGTGATTGATGCGATCGCGTGGAATGGGTGAAAGATGAATGACGCGGACGCGTGAGGCACGCGACCGCGTCGCTGCAAATTTTGCTAAACGCACAATTCCAGTGTCGTTTCAGCGCAACTCTCTGTCTCCATTTAGGGGGCCATAATATTCACGCGTCGCTCACGCTTTCGTGTGGGATGAGTGTTTTGCAAGTGACGCGTTCGCGTCATGGACACGAACGCGTGGGCCGTTTTGTGCTAAACGCACACAAGCCGCACGATTCCAGCCCAGATTTCTGGGCATTGGATTTTTACGCTGATTTTCAGATCACGTGTTCGCGTGAGTGACACAGACGCGTGGGAGGTGTTTTTCGCGACTGACGCGAACGCGTTAGCAACGCGGTCGCGTTGCGCGCTCTTTTTTTTATGCAATTATGCAATTATGCAATTATGCAGTATGCAATGCTAATGAGTAATATTCAGGTTCAATGAAAAAAAACAAACAACACGACCATACCATGGTGGGTTGTCTCCCACCTAGCACTTTTAGTTAAAGTCCTTAAGTTGGACATTGGATGAGCTTCCTATTATGGTGGCTTATGCTTAAATTCATCCAGAAATCTCCACCAATGTTTGGAATGCCAACAGCCTCCGGGGTCCCAAACTAGGTATGTAAAGCTTTTGAGCAGCTTCAAATAGATTCTCAGGCTCCCGGGGTGTTGAATGTCAGAATATTTTCCAGGATCCCAAACTTTGTTTTTAAATCCGCCTTTGTCTTGATCTATATTCTTCCATCCGGGCGGTTTAGAAATTGTCTTCTCACCAAGATGACCAAACGTCTTCTGAGACCCATTCAATTGAACTTGGTACCAATCCGTGCACTTCGAATTGAAGCGTGGAACCTTATTGAATCTTGCACACCAGTTCTGAGTACGAGCCATTTCCCTCTTACTCTTAAAGCTGTAGAGAGCTCTAAGCTGGCCATCTGTTTCAAGCAAACTATATTCAAGTGAAAAAGTAAAGATAAAGGTTAAGGATTGCACCCACTTGAAGCTTGTATTAGGTGGTAATGGCCTTGGGACAGGTGTTTCCAGTGGTTCGGTAAGTTCTACTCCCTTGTATTCTTCTGTGAATTCCTCCACTTCTTTACAAAATTTTTCAACTGCAACTGCGTCCTGATCAAAGTCTTCTATGTCTTCCTCGTCACTCAAGTCATACGTTGGAGGTTGAGAGAAATCTACCTCGACATCATCTTCGTATTCACTTGGATAAGATTCTTCAGGCTCAAGGAGTTCAGTTGCGGATGTGAGTTCGTGATTAGGAGAGCTTGATTCATGATCATCACTGCCTATGGAATCAACTTCTTGGTCTGTTCCGTCTAATTTTTCACAAGGTATATGCTTTGGAGGTTGTGCACTATCCTCTTTGGCATCAATTTCGAACTTCTCAGCAGAATCCTTTACAGCCCTCGATTCCCATGGAGGTTCAGCATCTCCTAAATCTTCAACCACTTCTTCCTCTACAACTATCATGGCTTCCTCCACTTGTTCCAATACAAAGCCATGCTCCTCATTGTCCACCGGAGTTTCTAGTGTTTCCTTCATGCTACGCTCTTCTTTTGATTCTCCACATGCAGCCATGGGAGTATTTTGAGCGCTCAGATGTCGGGAAGCTATTATATTTACTACCTCAGTTAAGGTAGTAGTGAGTTCCAATACGCCCCTTTGCATCCTCGCTTGCCCTTGAAGAAGAACACGAAGTTTGTCATTCATTGGAGGTTGGGGTGGGTATGAGGGTTCATTGGTTGTGGAAGAGGGTTCAAAATAAGAATGTGGTGGTTCTTGGGAGTAATTGGATTGGAATGGTGGTGGATAAGGGTCATACGGTGGTGAATGGTGAAAAGGAGCTTGTGAGTGTGGTGGTTCAAAGCTACGTTGAGAGGATGGTCTATAAGTACAGGGTGGGGCTTGTTGGTAATTACAAGGGGGTCCACCATATCTATCAGCTTGGTATGCATTGTAGGGTGGTCCTTGTCCAGGATATCTTGGAGGGTGTTGTTGCCTAAAGGGTTGATCAGATCCTCTTGGCTCCATCCATCTTCGACTGCTTAGACTGCTTAGACCTTGATGCATATTCCTGTTATAGCTTCCACTCCTTTCAACAAATTTAGAACCAAACTCAAAGCGAGAGGGGTGAGAATTCATAGTAGCTAATAGAAATAAAAGGGAAAAACAAAAACAAATAAACAAATAAAAGAAAAATGTTTACAATAACCAATAATAAGGCACATGTTTGCAGTTCCCCGGCAAAGGCGCCATTTTGACGATCAGTTTTTCTATCGGTAAAGAAATATAAAAATATGATCGCGTTGTAAGTATAGCTTCTAAACCAACAGAAAATCCTTTCGTAGAAACGTTTTGGTTGTCACAAGTAACAAAACCCCTTTTAAATTGATAACCGAAGTATTTAAACCTCGGGTCGTCTTCTCAAGGAACTGCAAGGAGGTCTTCTTATTATTGGTTATGAGTTTTGTGAATTGGGGGTTTTGAAAGTAAGGAACAAGTAACTTAAATGACAAGTAAAAGAAATAAATAACTGTAAAGTAAACTCTTGGTAAGGTATGAAAATTCAGAAGTCCTATTCTAGTTACTCCTATGAGAATTGAAGTTAATCCCACTTAGTTAACCTTTACGAAAGCAAGGAAAGTCAAGTGAACTAATTAGTTAGATTCCCAAGTCCTAGCCAACTCCTAAGGAAAGACTAGAGTTAGTGGAATTCCAGTCAATTAGCCGACATAACAATCAATCACGATAAGTTGATAACTCAAGAGCCTTCAGTTAATCAATTAAAGCCAAGAATATAAAAAGCTAAATAAGAATCATAAATCTGAAATACCTCAATTGCATTAATAAGAGAAAATCAATCTAAACATAGAGAGTTCATAAGCCAATTTGGCAACACAAGTAATTAAATGAGAGCATTAAAGTATTTGAAAGTAAAAGAGAAATATAAAGTAAAAGAAATATTGAACCTGATGAAGAGTTGAAATCCTAAATCCTTTAAGAGGAATCCTAATCCTAAAACCTAAGAGAGAGAAGAGAACCTCTCTCTCTAAAAACTACATCTAAATTGTGAAAAGTGAATTATTGAAGGCCTCCTTATGAATCGATGCATTCCCCCACTTTATAACCTCTAATCTGTGCTTTCTGTACTTGGATCTGGGCCAAAAAAGGGTTTCAGAAATCGCTGGGAGCGTTTTCTGCAGTTTCTGGTGCATGGCGTCTGTCACGTGTCTGCGTAGGTCACGCGGTCGCGTCATCTGGGAGTTTTCCTTGTCATGCGTTTGCTTCGGTCACGCGTACGCGTCATTTGCGTTCTGCTCAAGGCGCGCGTCAGCGTCAGTCACGCGTTCGCGTAGCTGCCAGTTTCTTCAAAAACTCCATTTTGTGCTTTCCTTCCATTTTTGTGTGTTTCCTTTCCATCCTTTAAATCATTCCTGCCTTAGGAGATCTGAAAATACTCAACACACAAATCACGGCATCGAATGGTAATAAAAGGTAATTAAAATAATTATTTTTAAAGCATAGGAAACATGTTTTTCACATATATCACATAATAAGAAAGGAAAAGTAAAACCATGCAGTTTCATATGAATTAGTGGGTGAAGGGTTGAATAAATCACTTAAATTGAGCACAAAATATATCATGAAATATGGGTTTATCAGAGACCATGTTGCTAACGGCTTCCGCTATGATAGCCATCTTGGCTTCTAACTCCTTGAACTCCTTTTGGTCCTCTTCTTGCCTTCGAATGTAAGAACTAACACATTCTTGGAGAGAATCATCCATTGGAGGTGGTGTGGAAAAAGAAGGTTCATTATTTGGGAAGGAAGTTTCATAATTGGAAAGTGGTTCATCTTGGTTGGGTATGGATATGGTGTATATGGAGGTGGTTCTTAGGAGTAGTTGTGTTGGAATTATGGTGGTTCTATGTATGGTTCATATGTCTCATAAGGTGGTTGGTATGGTGGATAAGGATTATGGCCATATGGAGGTGTTTGGTGGTATGGGGCTTGTGAGTAAGGTGGTTCAAAATCATGTTGAGGGGGTAGTTCATAGGCATGTGGTGGTGGTTGTTGACAATCACAATAAGGGTCACCACATCCATTAGATTGATATGCATTAGGATTAGAATTATACCCATAAGAAGCCGGAGGGGGTTGTTGCCAAGAAGGTTGATCAATCCTTTGAGGTTCCTTCCATCTTTGATTGTTCCATCCTTGATGCACATCCTTATTGTAGCTTTCATTCCCTAAAACATAATTTGAGCCAAACTCATAGCCAAAGTGAGGATGAGAATTTATAATAGCAAAAGAGAATAAAAACAAGTACTAATAAGAACTAATAAAAACTAAATCCTAAAACAAGCAAAAACTAGCAAAGAAGCATATTAACATATATACAATAGCCAATAACATAACACCATTGCAACTCCCTGGCAACGGCGCTATTTTGATAATGAGAATTTGCTCGATGGTCTAGAATTTCTCTTATAGAAATAAGAACTTCGTTGTAAGCATAGCTCCAAACCAACAAACAATTCTCACATGAAAAATTTTGGTTGTCACAAAGAACAAACCCCAAATAAGAATTAACCAGAGTATTTAGACTCCGGGTCGTCTCACAAGGAATTGCAATGAAGTATATGATTATTGGCTATGAAGGATGTAAGGGGGTTTTGATTGATAAAAGGGCAAGAAACTAAATGACAAGGAAAGTAAATCAAGCAAATAATTAAAGAAAGCAATTAAAGAAGAGAGACATTCATGGCAAGTGTTGAGATCATAGGCTTTCTATCTTAGTCATGCAATGATTAATTCATCTTATTTAGTCAACTCCAACACATAGGGAGAAAGTCAAACAAGATTAATCAATCATATCACAATAATAAACAAGAATTTATCTTATTACGTCATCTCCGAAGATGGAAGAAAGTATCATGTTATCCTCATACTCGGAGAAAGTCTAATAAGACTAGCTAATTTCAATCCAAATGTACTAATCAACTCACTAATAGAATTAGCAAGAGATTAGAGTCAATGGAAATCATACTAGCTAACAACTCTAGATCACCAACATAAGTTGGGTTTTCATGACTCAAGATTGCCTAATTACTCTTTTCAAGCCAAGAATGCTCAAAGTCTACTCTAACATCCTTCCAAACATTTTGTCAAACACTTGGAAGGCATAAAAGGAAAGCATAATAAATGACAAAAAATAGTAAAATCTAACAACTACAAATAGCAAGGAAAGTAAATTCACCACTCAATTCATCAATAAAAAGAACATCAAACATTAAATTGCATTAAAGAGATCTAAATCCAACATGGGATCATGAACATAAAAGAAGCATAAAAGTAAAATTAACAATACAAATCATGAGAATGAAGGAGTAGAGGTAAGAAATCATAAAAAAAATAAGATGAAAACAAGTAATTGAACCTAGATCTAAGATGGAAATGTCCTAAACCTAACCTAATTCTAGAGAGAAGATAGAGCTTCTCCCTCTAGAAACTAACCTACATGATGCTAAGCTACCAAAAAATTGCTCCCCCCTTTCCGAAGCTTGAATTCTGCATGAAATAGCATTAGAAATGAGTTGGGTTGGGCCCAAAATGCTCTAGAAATCGCTGGCCACGATTTCACTTTAGTAAACCACGTGCTCAATCAGTGCACACGCGTACATACCACGTGCGCACCCCTATAAGTCAGGCAACTATGGAAAATTTTATATCATTTTGAAGCCTTGGATGTTATCTTTCCAATGCAACTAGAACCATTTCATTTGGACCTCTATAGCTCACGTTATGGTCGATTGAGTGCGAAGAGTTCAGGCTTGACAGCTTTACGGTTCTTTCATTTCTTCATGAGTTCTCCCACTTTGCATGCTTTTCTCCTCACTTCTTCCATCCAATACTTGCCTTATGAACCTAAAATTACTCAACAAACATATCAAGGCATCGAATGGAATTAAAGTGAATTAAAATCACCAATTTTAGGGCCTAAAAGGTATGTTTTCACATTTAAGCACAAATCAAGGGAGAATTGCAAAACCATGCTATTTCATTGAATAAATGTGAGAAAAGGTGATAAAATCCCCCAAATTAAGCACAAGATAAACCACAAAATCGGGGTTTATCAACCTTCCAAGTGTTTGATGAAATGCTTGGTTGGATTTTAGTATAGATTTTGTTCCTCTTGGCCTAGGTAGAGTAATTAGTGACTCTCTTGAGTTATCTAATTCCTTTGTTAATTGATAATTAGAAGTTGGTAATTAACTTGAATGCCACTAAAGCTAGTCTTTCATCTAGATTTGGCTAGGACTTCTGGACTCACGTTAATCCATTCACTTGACTTTCCTCCATGGTTAGAGCAATGGACAATTGTTGTTACAATTGAGGAGGATAATGAGGATAGGACTTCTAGTTCTCATATCTTGCCAAGAGCTTTGTTAGTTATTAGTTTATTTCCTTTACCATTTATATCTCTTGCCTATTATCTCAAAAACCCCAAACATACCTCATAGCCAATAACAAGAACACTTTATTGTAATTCCTAGGGAGAACGACCCGAAGTTTGAATACTTTGGTTATTAATTTTAGGGGTTTGTACTTGTGACAAACAATCTTTTGTATGAAAGGATTATTTGTTGGTTTAGAAACTATATTGCAATGAGATTTCATTAGTAAATTCTATACCATCAAAATTTCATTCATCAGGTGCTGCCAAAATTTTATAAAATCTGAGGTTTTATTTGAAAAGTTATTTTAAAAGATTTGGATTTAGGGAAGTTATATTATTTGATCTTAATTTATTTAAGAAAGAGTTATGTTATAAGGTTGATTTAAATATGAAAAGACTTATCTTTGAGAAGCTATTTGATGATCGTTAACGATTGTTTGTGAAATTGGAAAATGAGTATTCCTTTAAAAGTATTAAGGGTAAAGGGTAGACTTAAGTGCTTGACATTGGTGGTTGAGGTTTTTGGGAAAGAATTCCTAAGAAAGTTAAGGAAGGTTTAAAGGATGAAAAGAGGATTTGGTTTTAATTTATGGTTTTAAATATGGGGAAACCCACGAACTGAATGAATCTTTGGTCTCGGAAAAACTGATAAACCACTATTTTATGATTTATCTTGTGCTCAATTGAGTGGTTTTTATCAAGTCTTTGCACACTTATTTATATAAATTGCATGATTTTACAATTCCTTCCTAGTTTTGTTCTATGGTTGAAAACTTACTTCCTAAGCCTTAAATTTATGTATTTTAAATCCCCTTTCTACCATTCGATGCCGTGATCTATGTGTTCAGTGTTTTCAGTCTATATAGGGTAGGAATGGCTTGGAGGATGGAGAGGAAGCTTGCAAAAATGGAAGGAGTACAAGAAATAAATGAGACAACTAGCGAGCATCGACACGCACGCGTGAACTGGAGATTTTTACAGCGACACATACGCGTACTTGACGCGTACGCGTGGATTGGAGTTCGCACAACGACGCGAGCGCGTGCCTGACGCGCATGCGTGGAAAGGAAAATCGTCAAATGACGCACCCGCGTGACTGACGCGTACGCGTGACATGCGCGATCTGCAGAAATTTCAGAAAGCGTTGGGGGCGATTTTGGGCCGAGTTTGGACCCAGTTTCTGGCTCAGAAACACAGACTAGAGCCAGAAAACATGCAGAGACTCAACACACATTCTCATTAGCATAGTTTTAGATTTTTAGATTGGAATCTTAGAGAGAAATCACTCTTTCTCTAGCTTTCCTTTTACATTCATAGTTTTATAGTTTTATGCTTTTGTTTTGGATATTGAGAAGAGTCATCACCTCCATTGAAGTTATTATTCTAGTTTGTTCTCTTATTCCCTTACTCTTCCATGTCCTTAATTTTTGTTCAGAGTTACAATTGGATTGTTTTTAGGATTTATTAATGCAAGAGGTAAGTTTCTATTTAAATTTTATTATTTGTTTAATTGCTTCCAATTGATTTTAATTATTATGTTCCCTTTTTTACTTCTCTTATAAAACAAGGAAGATGGTATTCATGTTGATAGAGTAGACTCCCAACTTAACTTGGGGGTTGATTAAATAGAGACACTTGAGTTGGAATGCTCAAGTGATTAGTTAATTTGAAAGTTGTTGGCCAATTCTCTATTCACTAACGCTAGTCCTTCCCAAGGGAGAGGACTAGGATTTGAGAATAAGAGTTAGCTCAATCACTTGAATTTCCTTTATTTAGTAAGGGTTAACTAAGTGAAAATAACAACCTCTTTATACTACACTTGAAAGAATTCCAACAAGGATAGAACTTCCAATTAATTATACCCCCGGTCAAGGCTTTTTATTTAATTATATAAATCTCTTTTAATTTATTTTGCCTTAATTCACAATCCTTTACTTTTTAGTTATTCAACGCTTAAAATTTCTCAGAAAACTTCTGATTAATAAGATAGCACCCTTTTGTCAAATCGTTGGAAGACGACTTGGGATTCATACTCCCAGTATTTTTATTCTGATTTTGTGACAACCCTTCTAAATTAATAAGCGGATTTTTTCTGGTTAAGAACTATACTCGTAACGTATTCCTTCTATTAATTTCTTAATTGGCTGATTTTCGCCTCCATCAATTTTTGGCGCCGTTGCTGGGGAATTACAATTGTGTGCTAAATTATTAGTTGGTGTAAATACTTTTAATTTTATTTATTTGCATGTTTTATTTTATTTTATTATCATGAGCTATATGTTTCTTTCGTTGAATGATGCATTCACTGCCTGATCCGAGCTTAGCTGCATTTGATCCTGAAATTGAAAGAACTCTTTCACGTATTAGGCGAGCTCAGCATCGGTTGGCCTCTGAGGGTAGTGAAGTGGTTGTTATCAATTCACCAGTCTCATATGAGGGCGAATCTGAACCTCCATCTGAGGGAGAAACAAGCTTCTCTACTACTAATTCGGTTGATTTACGTGCAGGTAATATGGCGGAGCCCAGGAGGATTACTCTCTAGGAGGCAGGAGCCCCAGACTTTACCCCGCAACCGTATCAAGTGCGTCACCCAAATCTGGCTGCAAATTTTGAACTGAAGACTGCACTAATCAACTTGATACCCAAGTTTCATGGCTTACCTGTTCAGGGGCCTATCAAGCACCTCAGAATTTTCAGACAGCCTGTTCTACTGTTAGGCGTCATGGTGCAGATGAAACTTCTATTCTGCTAACCGCCTTCCCATTTTCTCTTGAGGGAATGGTGAGGGAGTGGTACTACACTCAATCTGAAGCGACTGTTACTAACTGGGATACGCTCAGGAGAGAATTCTTGAAAAAATACTTTCCAGTTGAAGTTACAGATAGACTGAGGAAAGAGATCTCCTGTATTATTCAAGGCGAATTGGAGACTCTTTATGAGTATTGGGAGCGCTTCAAGAATCTTCTAGATGCATGTCCCCATCACATGATTGACAGGTTAGTGTTGATCAGCTACTTCACTCAAGGCATGAAGCCTCGGGATAAGACTACATTGGATGGTGCAAGTAATGGTTCTCTGAAGAAGTACAAGACCGCAGATGAAGCGTGGCAACTGATCAGCGACTTAGCTGAGTCCACTCAGAATCACAGGCACAGGAACAACCACTCCAAGGCTGTTGCAGAGGTCTCCTCTAGCAGTGAAACTACTGTTTTAACACAAGCTGTATGTGAGATGACCAACCTACTGAAGCAGATACAGCTAAATCAACAACAACCTCAGCTTCCCTCATCACAACAAAGTCAACAGTTGGTTCCTCAAAGAGTATACAGAATATGTGCTGATTACACTCATTACACTGATGAGTGTCCGCAGCTCCAACAAGAAGACAACACCTTGGCAGCTACTCATAATTTCTATGACCGCCCGAATCAAGGATACAATCAACAAGGTGGCAATTACAACCAAGGTGGAAACCACAATCACAGTTGGCAAAGATAAACGACCATGGAAAACACACTTAATGGTCTGACTTCTGCTATACAAGCTCTCGTCTCTCAGATGGGATCGTCAAGTACCTCCAACACTCAACCTTCAAGCTCTAGTACAATTCCTTCTCAACCTATACCCAACCCCAAAGGTGGAATCAATGTCATCATTTTGAGGTCCGGAACCACACTGCAAGAGAGGAATCATGAGGAGCCAAGCTCAAAGGATAACATTCAAGTTGAAGACGTTGTGGAAGTAGAGGATGCTGAAGAAAATGATGTAGTACAAGACATGGTTGAAGAAGAAGCAGCTCAACCAAGGAATGGAGCACCAAGAGACGCAAAAGATGCAAGTGGCGCCATTCCTATTCCATTTCTACACCTTGCTAGGAAGTCCAGAAAGCAGATGGAGCTAGACCCTAAAATGGTAGAAATATTCAAAAAGGTTGAGATAACCATTCCACTTTTTGATGCCATTCAGCAGGTACATAGATATGCTAAGTTTCTAAAGGATTTGTGCATGCATAAATATAAATTACAGAATTTAGAAACCATTCTTCTAGGTAGTTCCATTTCCGCTTTAGTAGGTGATATACCTGAAAAATGTAGTGACCCAGGTCCATGCATGGTTACTATTACTATAGATGGTGTGAAATTTTCTGACTGTATGTGTGATCTAGGAGCGTGTGTTAGTATAATCCATTATTTGTATATGATGCTTTGAGGCTCCTTCCCTTAAAAAGGTCGACAGCTCGTTTTGTTTTAGTAGATAAAAGCATTATCTCTGTGGTTGGAATTGCTGAGGACGTGCTGGTGAGCATTAAAGGGCTCAGATTTTCTATTGACTTTTATATTTTGGAGATGCCCCCTAATGACTCAGGAAGACCATCATCCATCCTGCTTGGAATGCCCTTCCTAAAAACTTCAAAGTTCAAGCTGGATGCCTTCTCAAGAACTTACTCTTTTGAGATAGATGGCAGAGCAGTGAGCTTCAATCTGGAAACCATATCTGGGACTTGTTCCTTGGTAATGTCGGGCTACAGGGTGTAAACCGACACATGAGCTCATGGCCTGCTTAGGACAGACATGCATCATAATGTTTGCGCATTTGCATTTGGTTGTGTTTGCTTGTATTACTTGTTTGTGATTGTGCTATTTGTCTTATTGCAACTTGTTTGAGTGTTGAATTGAGTCTCTTATTTGTGTTAATAGTTTGTGAATGTATTGAGATGATTAATAACTGTTGTTGTGACTGAGAATCAATTATGTGGCTGAGAGGTATTTAATATGACAGGTTTTTGCAATTGAGATCCATTTTAGCTTTAGAAATTTTAAAGAAAGTAATTAATTATATAAAGTAAGGTTAAAAAGTATTTCCTAAGGTTTTGTAAGAGGGGTTTTATAGGTAAAGTTAATTATTTGCATGTTAATCATTACTTTTACGGCATTACATTCCCTACTGAGAATGTGTGGTTTATTCTCACCCCAAAATTTCCACCCTTTCAGTGACACAGGTTCGAAGACTCAGTTTGAAGCTGCAGGCGATTATAGAATTTATTTACGAGTTAAGTTTTTGAGTTAAGCTATTTTCATAGAGCTCCCTCACCCTTGTTGCTTAAGAATTTTATTTAATACAGAGGGATAGGAATTGTATTCGAGTTTCATATTGAATTTACTTGTATAGCATTTATTATTATTAATAATAATGTGACTATTATTATCTGCTGATCTTTAAAATATGATTTTGATAAATAAAAACAAAATTTTCTGGCTTTTTATTTAAAACTAAAATGCGATATCGAACTAAAGGCTCAATATTAAATAGTTAATAGAGAAAACAGGTTAGTAACACCTTACTTTTGGTACGATCATGACGTATTGGAAGTTGGGTCGTTACACTGCCTGGCTTCCTACCTTTTTGTGTTTAATTGGACGAGAACGTGGAAGCTTCTCGGCGTGGCATATTTCTCTATAAACATCTACAAGAGAGACCCGGAGGGGGTTGTAGTTATGACATCTTCGAGGTTTCTCCGAGTTGTACTCTTCCTTCTTCTTAGCTTCTATATCTTTTTCCTAAGATGAATAAGGCAGGCTAGGTCTCGGAAGTAGTTCTCTAAGTCATGAGTTCTCCTCCATGTTGATATACTTCTCTACCCGTTTATGAACTTCGTACAAGGAGGCCGGGTGTCGCTTGGATATGGATTGAGAAAAAGGCCCTTCTTTAAGGCCGTTAACTAATCCCATTATAACTGCTTCAGTGGGTAGGTTTTGAATCTCCAAGCATGCTTTGTTGAATCTTTCCATGTAATCTCGAAGTATCTCCCCGACCTCTTGCTTAACTCCCATCAAGCTCTGGGCATGCTTTACTTTATCCTTCTGAATATAAAATCTAGTAAGGAATTTTCTTACCAGATTGTCGAAGCAAGTTACCGACCTAGGGGGTAAGCTATCAAACCACTTCATCGTAGCATTAGTCAAGGTTGTTGGAAATGCTTTGCAACAAGTAGCGTCAGAGGCATCGGCTAGATACATCCGACTTTTAAAATTGCTGAGATGGTGTCTTGGATTGGTTGTTCCATCATAAAGATCCATGTCGGGGGTTTTAAAATTATTTGGAACTTTGGCCTTCATGATCTCTTCCATAAATGGATCTTCTTCCCTCTTTCTTCTTGAGCTGCTCAGTTGCTTCACTTTTGGAGATCGGCTTCCAATTTTAAGAGCTTTTCTTCCAGCTCCTTCCGTCGCTGCACCTCCCTTCATAGTTCTCGTTCTGCTTCCCGTTGTCGTTTAGCTTCTTATTTAAGTTGCTCCAGTCGTCTATCATGGCTGTGGACCAAACCTAGTATCTCCGTGGGATGTGGTGGTTCTTCCTCTTCTGGTGGATGTATCTCTAATTGAGTTCACCTCAGGTGGAGGTTTCTGAATGTTCCTTCTCCGTGAAGAATGTGTGTCCTCTCGCGTGGTAGAGGTATTGAAAGTGCGAGGTCATCCCGTTGAGGTTCAAGTTCCGATTCAGACACCGTTGATAACCCTAATTTTGTGGTTTATCTTGTGCTTATTTTAGGAGATTTTATCACCTTTTACCACATTTATTCAATGAAATAACATGGTTTTACAATTCTCCCTTGATTTGTGCTTAAATGTGAAAACATGCTTTTTAGGCCCTTAAATTGGTGATTTTAACTCACCTTAATTCCATTCGATGCCTTGATGTGTTTGTTGAGCGATTTAAGGTTCATAAGGCAAGTATCAGATGGAAGAAGTGAGGAGAAAAGCATGCAAAGCGGGAGAACCCATGAAGAAATGAAGGAACCGCAAAGCTGTCAAGCCTGAGCTCTTCACACTCAATCTAGCATAACTTGAGCTACAAAGGTCCAAACGAGATAGTTTCAGTTGCGATGGAAAGCTAACATCCGGGGATTCAAAATGATATAAAAATTGCATAGTTGCTTCACGTTTAGGGATGCATACGTGCACTGTAAACGTACGCGCCGATTGGTGCACGTGATTTACTAAATGCAACTCGTGGCAAGCGATTTCTAGAGCATTTTGGGTCCAATTCAACTCATTTCTAATGCTATTTCATGTAGAATTCAAGCTTGGGAAAAGGGAGGGGTAATTGTTTGTAACTTAGCATCATGTAGGTTAGTTTCTAGAGAGAGAAGCTCCCTCTTCTCTCTAGAATTAGGGTTCTTAGGCTTAATTCCATCTTAGATCTAGGTTTTGATGATTATTTTCATCTTGTTTTCTTTACAAATTCATGCTTCTACACTTGATTCCCTTAGTTTTCTTGTTAATTTCCCTTTTATGCTCTCTTTTGTAATGATGAAGTCTTGATGGATATTGGATCTCTTTTATGAAATTTATGTTTGATGTTCTTTTAATTGTTGATTTGAGTTATGAATTTACTTTTCTTGCAATTGAGCATTCTTGGTTTGGGAAGAGTAATTGGGCAATCTTGAGTCATTAATATCCAATTTAGATTGGTGATCTAGAGTTGTTAGTTAATATCATTTTCAATGACTCTAATCTCTTGCTAATTCAATTAGTGAGTTGATTAGGAATTTTGACTTGAGATTAACTAGTCTTGTTTGACTTTCTCTAATGGAAGATAACTTACACCTTCTTCCAACATTGGGGATGACGAAATAAGATAAATTCTTGTTAACTATTGTTATGAAAAATGACTAGGATAGAAAGCCTATGATCTCAACCTTGCCATGAATGTCTCTCTTTAATAATTGCTTTCTTTATTTGCTCTCTTTACTTTTCTTGCCATTTCTCTTACACCTTTATAAATCAACCCCCCCTTTACCCCTTCATAGCCAATAATTGACCACTTCATTGCAATTCCTTGTGAGACGATCCGGAGTTTAAATACTTCGGTTAATTCTTATTTGGGGTGTGTACTTGTGACAACCAACAAATTTAATTTGATTTGATGATTAACTATCGGGTTGGACTATACTAACAACGGAATTATTTTGTGGAATTCCGAACCGGTATAAATCCTCGTGTCAACCGTATGTCCGTCTTCATATCGATTATCTGCTATTATCAAGGGTCGAGCTCCAGGTCCCCGGCAATGGCGCCAATGTTCTGAGGGTTATCTGAAATGTTAATTTTGAGCCTAAACGTGAGGTCCAGACTCCTTCTAAGGTAGCGCTCAACTTGTTCTTACGCTGAGGTGCCACCGTTTGAGTTTCTCGTGAGGAGGTAGAGGGTGGTACCTGCAATAGACTCCGTTGCTTATGTCAGCAAGGGCTTTAGACAGGTTTTAGTAGATTAGAACGTAAAATATACTTGAGGGGTATCCGTGTATTTATAGTAGGGCTCATAACCACCTTTGTTGGAGTAGCTCCACCTTTATTGATGGATAACCGTTTTCTTTATCAAGAGAATTTGTTGGGATCTATCTTTCAAGGAAGATAGAGATAGAGAGATTTGCGGAGGTAGTTACTTGCTTGGACAAGTAGAGCTAAGCTCCCTTCGTTGCGTTCGACCTCTTTGAAGAGGTCGGGTATGCAGCATAGGCCTCCTCCTTGGATTGGGCCTTCTAATTATTATTATTATTATTATTATTATTATTATTATTATTATTATGTGTTTGCACAGTTATATAGTTTTAAAAAATACTTGATAATTTACTAGTGTAAAAAAAAACAATTTTTTATCTCATATAAAGGTGTACATGGATTGGATATGATCAAAATATTGATCCGACCTGTACTAAAATCATCGAATTGGATCCAATATTTGTACTTTTAAGCTTTGATTCACACATTTTTGTGAATCAGAGGCTTGAATATTCAATATATCCGCAAAAATATTTTTTTTTATCTTCTTTATAAATAAAAGTCAATAAGATCCCTTTTGTGCACTCTTTTAAGTTTTAAACCTGTTTATTTTCAAAATTTTTTAAAATAACAAAAATAATACAATAAACATAAAATAGCACATAAGTGAAGATACAATTGAAAAATTAACTAAATAAAAAGGCACACTTAAACACTAAAACATAATAAAAAAGAAAAAAAAGGTTCATTTTTAAGGGGTTTTTTCTATAAAAAAAAGGAAAATTTAACTTTAAAATACTTATCCACAAAATTGGCAAAATTCAAAGCGTACCCTGAATTCTAAAACATTCAAAAACTGAAAATTAACCAAAACTGTTAACAACAAAAACCATGAAAAATGTTCTTCACCTTGACTTCACAGTGTAAAATGAAAAAAGAGGTATCTAATCCATTAAATTAACGTGTTACCTAACTTCAATTGTTTAGTATAACCAAAGAAGGTTCAAAAAGCCGAGTTAGTCATTGAACCGTTCTAACCACTGATTTACTGGTTTATTAGTTTACTGGTTTGACTAATTCAACTGTGGTTCAACTAAAATAACCGTTTTATAACAAAATAATAAATAAAATATAAATAAAAATATTAAAATATAATTATAGTCTAATATAAACATAAAATGCCAAGACAAAAAAATTTATCCAAATTATTATTTCTAGGTGGTTCTTGATTAATGATATCATATCTTTATGTTGCTGATTAATGTTATCATATATTACCTAATATTTTATTAAGCCCTCTTTTCCACAAGTGGTGTGCAATAACCGAGTTAAATCTCAATTTGATCTCTGAGATTGGTGACTGATTTGGTCTTTGACTTCTTAATTGCTATAATTTAGTCCCTCGTGTATCTTCCATCACCGGAGTTTAGTGCCATTAATGACATGGCTCAAGCCTTGTCACGTTGGACATATTAAAACGACGTCGTATGCATTTTAACGCTAAAGAAGGCACTATATGATGTTGTTTGAGGTTTGAACAATACTAAAACGTTACACCCCTTTCTTTTAGTATTGTTCAAACTCTCAAACGACATCGTTTAGTATTTTTTAGCGCCAAAATGTATACGACGTCGTTTTAATATGTCTAGCGTAGCAACGCTTGAGCTACGTCACTAATGGCAGTGAGCTCCGATGATAGAAAATACATTAGGGACTACATTGATGCACTTTTTTTAATCTGGGGGATCAAATTATAGCAATTAAGAAGTCAGTGATCAAATTAGTACAACTTGCGAATCTCAGGAACCAAAGTGGGACTTAACTCGCAATAAGCATCAGCATGGATAGCCAAACAATCTTATGGGAGTTATAAAGATGAATCATCAAACAACTAGGAGCTATCTTTTTACATATAAGTTTTTATACACGATTCAAATGAGTATTGCAAACCGAAAATAGGAAGGCTTCATAAAGCAAGTCAATACATGGCTATAATCAAAACAAGTTAACAAAACAAGTTCATACAGCAAACCAACAACAAAACGAAAATTGGAAGTCAAGAATAGCAGCCTAATGATTAAAACAATAACAAACTAAAATAATAATTGAAAATCGGAGCTTACCTTGGGCTTTCACACATTCTGAAAATCAACAGAGGAGGGAGAGGAAGCTGGAAATTTATAACTCGACGAAGATGGCTGAACAGAGGGCTGAGCAGTGGCAGAAAGAAGGTTGAGCAGTAGCAAAACACGTCTGAATAGAGACTGTACCACGCGACGGAACAGAGGCTGAATAGCAGCAGAAGCACGACAAAATTGCAGCAAAAACATGACAAAATAGAAGAGAAGCTCGGCAAAACAAACACAGAAGCGCGACAAACAGAGACATTGCGATGACACTAGAGGAGCGTGGTCAGAAGTGGTGACTGGACTGATTGAAGAATAGCGACGAGATGGAAGAACAGAGGTTGCTGCGTTCGAAGTGGTTCTGGTCTTCTGGAGTTAAGAGAGAGGCGAGAGAGCTAAGAGAAGTTAGGGCTTTTTAGGTTTTTTTTCCTGATTGTTAAAACGGCTTCATATACCTCTTTTTTTCAAAACCGCTCGAGACCTGATTCGGTCAAACCGATCAATTTTTGGCCGGTCCATCGTTTAATACCGCTCTATCGTTCAATCTTTGAAGGTTTTTTTATTGCCCGAGCCGTTGTAGCCACTAGTTCCCGATTTGATGGATCCAACCGACCGGTTCAAACCGATTTTCAGAACCTTGTAACCAACACATAACGAAAAACACATGCTATAATATATATATGTGATGTTGTTATCCAATTAGGGATGGCAGTGGGCAGATTTTTGCCCTACCTGACCCCGCCCCGCCCCGCCCTACCTTAACCTTTATAGACCCCGCCCTACTACTACCATGGGTAGTAAGACCCTGCACCCTAACCCGTCCCTGCGGGTACTCGCCCTGCCCCTACCCGCTCCTATAACTTTTAATCTAGAAAAAAGTTATAGCATATCAATACTAAATTTTTAGCAAATGTTAAATAATAAATAAAATTATAACAAGTTATAACATTACATCAAATATCAAATTGTAAATAAATGAAATAAGATAGATTTGAGTTCTCAATTAATCAGTCTTCGTCATTTTCCAGCTCTTAAAAAATTCTTAAAGCATCTACATTGTCACAAAAAAATTATAATGTTATACATGATAAAACTTCAACTCCAAACAATAATAAATATGAAAAAAAACCAAAATATATAGATCAGTATAAAATATGCAACATAAGTAGATCAATAAAAAAAACTAAATCAACATAAGCAGATCATCAACATAAAGAAATATGCAACAAAAAATATTTTAAATAACAAATATACAGATTAGTAAAAAATTAAACGAAGAGAAGCAGATCAAAAAAATATACAAGATAAAAAAATACAAAACAAACATAAGTAGATCAGTAAAAAATAACAGCAATAAATATATCAAAAATTAAAATTAATCGAAAAATTAAAATAAAAGTACCTCATCTGCTCATCACCCAGAAGGAGCAGAGGCATGGAATAGAAGAGGAGGAACTAGAGGCTCTGGCCACAATCCACAGAAGAGTAAGGAGGAGGCGTGGCTAGGAGTTGAATGAAGAGGTGCGACTGGGGGAGGAGGAGAAATGCCGGCGATTCACAGATGAGAGATGACAGAAGGTGATAAGGAGTAGATGTCGGCAATTTGTAGATGGGAGAGGAGGTGATATCGGCGATTAGAAAGCAGATATGGTAACACCATAGCGGCATCTTAGTGCCGCAACAAAGAAGAAAAACTGGGCAGCGCGGTGAGGAAGAAGAAAAATGGAGATCTCAATGCAAGGAGGAAGCTGAGTGTCTCAATAGGATGGGTGGCTGGGTAGGGGAGGAGTTGAGTGTCTTTGTGGTTAGAAGAAGAAGAATGGAGAAGTGGTGGCTCAATTTTAGTGAGAAAGAAGAAGAACAGAAGTGGCTCAATTTCTAAGAAAGAAAAAAAAATGGTGGCAGCAACAAAATTAATTACAAAACCTTAATTTGTTAAAAGATGCTTATATATAGTTTAAATAAATATTTTTATTAATATATATATATATATATATATATATAGCGGGGCGAATACACCCTAAACCCAGCCCCGATCAAACACCTGCCCGCACAGAATTTGTCCCGCACCAGGTCGAGTAATTACCCGCCCCGACTGGGTAGGGGAGTCAGGTATCCGTTTAGGTACTACTGTCACCCCTAGATCCAATCCTATTTGATTGTAGATTAGATCGAATCTGTAACAATCCAACTCATACCATATCATGACTAATGCTAGTAATTATGCGCTACTATTCAACTTAGCTTAGCTTAGGAACTCTAATAAGATATATTAAGCCCATAAATATGAGTTTGTATTGTTTATAGAGATTCGTGTGTTAGCCAATTATAAGAGATAAGTTAAGTTATTCAAAGCACAAAACATATATATATATATATATATATATATATATATATATTACAATCAAAATATGTCATATGTCACTTTTTTAATGTAATTAAAATTAAATTTTTTTCTCCAAAATTAAGGAGTTCTCTCCTTTTTTCCCTCTCTCTCTCTCTCTCTCTCTCTCTCTCTCTTTCTGTCTCTCATTTCTATTTCTAATTTATCTCTTTTATATATCATTATCAATGACTAATTACAAATTTGACAACTAAAATATATAATATGATATTCTCTAGTTATAATTAAAATTAAATTAAAAGTAAAATACAACTATATTATATTACTAATTTAAGAACCAAAATATGTCACATGACACTTTCTCAAAGCAATTGGAATCAAATATTTTCCTCCAAAATTAAAGAGTTCTCTCCTCCTCCCTTTCTTTCTCTTTCTTTATCTCTATCTCTATCTCTCTTATTCCTTTATCCACTCTATTTCACTTATTCCTATACTCATTTCATATCTTTTATATATCATTATCAATGACTAATTATAAATTTGGCAATCAAAATGTATAACATGATATTCTCTAATTGTAATTAAAATTAAAATTAAAATATAGTTATATTATATGACTAATTTAACAACCAAAATATATCACATGACACTCTGTTATTAAAATTAAGATAAAATATTTCCTTCAAAATTAATAAATTCCCTTCCTCCATCCTCCTATCTACCTCTCTCCCTTTCCCTATTTTTCTCTATCCTTCCCATTCTATATATAATTTATATTTTATATTACTAATTTGATAAACTAAAATATATCCCGAGGTACTTTCTTCTGCTTTCCTTGTTTGCTTATGGTAGTTCATCTTGAAAGATAGAAAACTAGTAAGACGAGTAAATATAAAAGCAAGGAAGCATAGATTGTTGGAATGGGATGATGATTACTAAAATGAAGTAAGTGAATCAGTTTATGACATGAAGGAAAATAGTGCGTGAATTCTAAGTTGCACGCGGGATAGAATTTACACACTAGTATTGAAAGTTGTGTCATACTTACACAAAAGAAGCATACACTTTAGTTATTCTAGTGTTTTTGAGATACTTTGAAGAAAACTTGTAGGTTAAAATAAACAAACAAGTAATAAAGAAGCAAGAAAGTACTCAAGTAAGAATCAAGCGATTGTGAAATGTATAATGAATGGAAATTGATTGATGTGCAAGAAAATTCGATGAACCAAATGAAATATGAATTTCACACATCAATCAATGATACACTTTGAAGTTTAGGTTGCATCACCTAATTAACATAGAAGGTGGAACATGGGTGCTGTGCAACTGAGGAAAATAGGGATAGAAGTTGAAACTTGTCAGATAGAAAGCATGGTCCACAAAGCTTAGAAATCTCAAAAAGATGTCACTAGGTAAGCTTACGATCTAATTTCATAATTTCTCAATCTCAATGCATGAATTAGGTGATGTAAATAAAAATCAATGATAAATAAGCATCACCTAACAAAAATTGCATCGATTATACACAATTGCCTAATAATAGATAGTGAATTCAAATTACATGATGGCAAGCTATAACGTACAATTTAAAAATCCAAAAGCAATCTTGAGGGCAATGTCACAAGTACTTGGTAGACACAAATATTGAACAATCAAAATTCAATACCAAGTAACAAAGTATAACCTCAATAAAGAAATCCAATAATGGGTATTCACAACAACGATGCTAAAATAGCATCATGCCAATAATCAACAGCAATATCTTAGTAAGTCAAATTAATAATCCAACACTTATCACTAAAACAGAACATTAAACCAACTAACTAACTAACTAAAGGAAATGACGGTGGTGGATGATGGTTGAAAGAAGAAAAGAGGAAAAGATAAGAGAAAAGAAGAAAAGAAATAGAGAGAAGAGGATAAAGAAGAGTAGGTGAAGCAGGGGTTACGTGTACGCGTGGGGCATGCGTATGCGTGACATGGGAAAATGGGAGGCAACGCGTACGCATGGGTCACGCATACGCGTGACGTGCAATGGTGCCCATTGCACAGTTCCCGCATGGTCTTGGCACAACTCTCTACCCAGGTCATGCGGTGGCACAGTACTTGCATGGTTGGTGCACGGTCAAATTTTTGGGTGTCACACGTACGCGTGGGGCATGCGTATGCGTGACTTGATATTTTTTTTAACATAAAAGAAGAACATCTATAATAACAATCTAAACACCTTAAAAGTCAAGAAAACATCACCAATCCTTATTTAAACATGCTAACTACCAAACAAACTTAACAAAACTAAAAGAACATGGAATTTAAACTTATTTACCAATATATACAAAAGAGAAAAGTGAAAAGACGTTACCATGGTGGGGTGTCTCCTACCTAGCACTTTTGTTTGTTATCCTTAAGTTGGACATTTTGGAGAGCTTTAATCAAGGAGGCTTGTGCTTGAATTCATCCTTGAACTTCCACCAATACTTAGACTTCCATTGATTGTCAGAATTTCCAACCAAATATACCAAACTTTAATGAATTTCCACACAAATCAAAAGCTCCCAAAACTGATCCTCATCTTGTAATCTAGGGTCCCATACATTGTTTTCACACTCGTCTTCAAGTTGATCATGGCAATTCCCTCTGGGTGGTATGCTTACTTCAGAATTCTCATACAAGTACCCAAACATTCTCCTAAATCCAATCAATTGAGCATGACTCCAACCCTTGCACCTAAACCTTGATGATGCAACCACAATGAATCTAGAATGGTGTTTCCAACCACTTACCATCTCCCTTTTACTCTTAAAGCCACAAAGAGCTCTAAGTTGACCATTCGTCTTAAGCAACTATCCAAGAGGAATAAGAAAGCTAAGAGATATGAGTTTTATCTACTTGAATGATGTAATAGATGGTGGTGACTTAAGGAGGGATGCTTCCAATGGTCTTGACAAAGAAATTTCCACTCCTGTCCATCCTTTTTGACAGACTTCAACCACTTGATAGTCTTCTTCCAATTCAACCTCTTCTTCACCAATTTCTTCAAATTCTTTCCCATCACTGAAGTCATAAACTGGAGGTTGAGTAAAGTCTACCTTAATATCAAATCCAATTTCAATGAGGAAAGGCCCAACAAGATCATTAAGGGGGTTGGTAAGTGTGGACAAAAATCCTTAATGATGAAAATCCACTTCTTGATCAATTTCTCTCAATTCTCCAACCACTTCTTCAATACCAATGATCTCAACTACCTCCTCTTGTTGCAATTTGTGCTCTAACTTAGTGTCTTCTCCTTGAAGCTCCAAGTTCTCTTTCTCATTGTGCTCCTCATTTCATCCTCTACATTTGTCAATGGGGGTGTCTTAATTGCATGAGCGAAATGAGATTAAGTGCTTCATCACTTCGGCTATAGTAGCCATCTTTTGGAGGTCTTCTTCTCGCCTTTGGAGAATGAAAAGAAGCTCTCCTTGTTCTTGTATTAAATGTTGGAGAACTTCATCCAATGAAGGCGGTGGTGGAAGAAAGGGTTTATTGTTTGGAGAAACGGTGTCATAGTTGGAAGGTGGTTCCTCATGGTGAGAGTCTTGAGGTGGTGTATATGAAATTAGTAGTTCTTGGGAGTATTGATGTTGGAATGGTGGTGGCTCTAAATATAGTTCATATGGTTGTTGGTATGGTGGATATAGTTTAGGATCATATGGAAGTGATTGATGGTATAGGACTTGTGAGTAAGGTTGCCAACAATGTTGAGGAGTTGGTTCATAATTATGTATATTAAGGGGTGGATTGTAACCATAAGAGACCGGAGGAGGTTGTTGTCATGAAGGTTGAATATAAGCATGTGGCTCCTCCCTAACTTGAATTTCATTTCCATAATGTGATTCCTTATTGAAGCTTTTATTCCCTACAACATAATTATAACCAAACTCATAGCCAAAGGGATAAGAATTCATATTGAAAAGGGAAAACAAAAAACAAAGACTATTAAAAAACAAAAAGACAATATCCTAACTACTAACTCAAACAAGCAAACAAACAAAGAGCAAACTATTCACAATATTAACATATATACAATAACCAATAACAAGCATACATTACGATTCTCCGGCAATGGCGCCAAAAACTTGATGGGTAGAATTTATGTCGCTCTAGAATTTCTCAATAAAAAGAATCTTTTCGTTGCAAGCATAGTTTAGACCAACAATGGATTCTCCATCAAAGTTTAGTTTAGTTGTCACAAGTTCAACCCAATAAAAATAACCGAGAGTATTACTCCCGGGTCATTCTCCCTAGGAATTGCAATCGAACGCTCAATTATTGGTTATGAGATTCACGGGGGGTGGGTTGATAAAAAGGCAAGAATTTAAATGCCAATAAAATAAAGAAAACAACAAAAGATAACAAATACTAAAGAGGCATTCATGGCAAGGATTGAGAATCAAGGTCTTCTATCCTAGTCATTAATTATAATGCAATAATTACCAAGAGTTAACCTTATTACATTATCTCCAACATTGGGAGAAGATCAAGTAGGCCTAGTTAATCCCAGTCCATAAGTAGTATCAATGGAAACAAGATTAACTAGCAACTCTAGATCACCAATCTAAATTGGATATTAATAACTCAAGATTACCAAACCTCTCTTTTCAAGCCAAGAATGCTCAAAATCTACTCTAAAACTAAGCCAAGCATTTTATCAAATACTTAGAAGGCATAAAATAAAAAGCATGATAAATTGCACTAATAATGAAATTTAAAGCTACCAAATGCAAGATAACAACCATAACAACTCAATTAAACACCAATAAACATAAAAATATCAAATTACATTAAATAAAATTAAAAGTAACAAGAGGTCATAAACATAAAAATGAACAAAATGAGAAATTAATAAGAAGAACTAAGAAGATTAAAGTAATAGAAGAAGGAAAAGTAAAGGAAACTAAATCAAAACAAGTATTAAAACCTAAATCTAAGAGATATTAACCTAAATCTACCCTAATTTTAGAGAGAAGAGGGAGCTTCTTGATGAATCCATATTTGATGATGATTTTTGGTTAGAATTGGATGGATTTTCATCACATAAACTCACACATATTCCCTTGAATAGCATGCTTTTAAACTCTCCTCCCAATTTGTGCTTGATTGTGAAAATATGCTCTTTTGTACCTAATTTAATCCATCTTTATTCCAATTGCCTTCCATTCGATGCCTTGGTGTTGTTTGTGAGTGATTCCAGGTGTACAACGTAGGAATGGATTGGAAAAAGTAGAAGAAGAGCATGCAAAGTGGAGGAACCAAAAGAAATCAAAGGAGATGAGCTTAGAGACGTGTGCGTGCGCACAGCTACCTGTGCGTACGCACAGCTACCCCAGCAAAACACGTGGATCGTTTCGAGCGCATCGCACGTCCAGCCAAGCATCGCCTAGCGTGCGTGCGCACGTCTGCTTATGCGTACGCACAGCAATGGATTTTCGCCGAAGTGTGCGGACGCATGCATCTGTGTGTCCGCACAGGTGTCCGCACATGACTTCATTAAAAATGCACGTGCCTCACGATTTGGGGGCTTTGGAGGCCCATTTTTGAAGTCTTCTAGCTCATATTAGAGGGGAATTGAGGAACATAAGATAGCATATCATTAGGATAGTTTTAGGAGTAGTATAGGAGGTTTTTAGTTTTAGTTTTCTCTAAGTTTTTTTCATCAACTCTACTAGGGTTTACATTAGGGTTTTACATTCAAGTTCCATTTTCATTTTTGATCTTGGATTTTCCTAACTTTCATTGTAAGTATTCTCTTGTTATTACTCTTTATAGTTACATTGTCATCACTCGTTCTTCTAATTCAAGTTATAGTTCAATTTTGCTTCTCTCTTGCAATTTCAATTTCTTGTTGATGAATTTGATGTTTGATGTGATTTCATGCTTTCTTGTGTTGATCTTGTTGATTGAGGTTGATTGTTACTTTTAGTTTCAAGTCTTTTCTCATTTTCTCCATGTTTAAGCTTTTTGCCCACCAAGTGTTTGACAAAATGTCAAACATGGTTTTAGGCTAAATTTTTTGTTCTTGGCTTGGGTAAAGTGAGCAATTGGATTTCTAGGGTTGGAATGTCCAACATTTAGTTTCAATTCTTGGATTGTTAATTGTTCTTGTTTCCACTAACGCTAAGTTGTTGCTAAGGCAATTAGCAAGCAACTTAGGATTTGTGGGTTAAGGACACTTATGCTCATTTAACTTATCTTCCAATGTGAGGGTTGATCAAGTGAGACTAATCCATCATAATTGTCATAGTTGTGGCTCCAACAAGGAAAGAACCCTTAGCTCACTCCAAGCCAAGACTCTTTTTGATGCTTTCAGTCTTTTATACCTTTATATGTTGATCTCCTTTATACTTTACTTGTTTATATTACATAGTTGGTTCTTTAATTTCTTAATTAGTTCAATCATTACAATTTTGCATGTTCTTTTATTGCTTTATATGTTCATTTCTTCATTCACAACCCATTGATCACCACAACCGGAATTGCATACTCATTGTTCTAAAGTGCTCTTAGGGAGACGACTCGGGAGTCTAATACTCTCGGTTTTAATTTGGTTTTGCTTGTGACATATCTTGTGAAATTCCAATTT
Organism: Arachis hypogaea; assembly: GCF_003086295.3. Classification (NCBI taxonomy): domain Eukaryota; kingdom Viridiplantae; phylum Streptophyta; class Magnoliopsida; order Fabales; family Fabaceae; genus Arachis; species Arachis hypogaea. The sequence continues at coordinate 90,948,153 of NC_092053.1, forward strand.
GATTGAGGCCCCAATTGTCGGGTTAGGACTATACTTACAACGTTAAATCCATTTCTTTGGATAACCGAGTTCCTAATCCATATGCAATTTGAGGTTCACCAACACTCACATCACTTCTCTCTCTAGAAAATAACCTAAAGCATGGTTCCTAAGCTACACTAATTTTTCCCCCTTGTTCCTTCTTGGATTTGGCTTCAAATACTTCAGAAATGAGTTGGATTTGGGCTTGGATGAGCTCAAAAATCGCCAGCCACATTTTCTTTAAGTTAATCACGTGACAAGTGTACCGCATACACGTGGGTCACACATATGCATCACTTGACAAAATCTCTGGTCACGCGTACGCTTGAGCCTAAAAAGCATGTTATTACTCTTATGTGGAAATTAGGAGAGATTCAAAAAACCATGCTATTTCATTGAATAAATGTGACATAAGTTGATAAAATTCACTGAATTTAATACAAGATAAACCCTAAAATTGGTGTTTATCAAATCACCTGTGCAGGGAGGGATTTTTTGAAGGATTGTTGTTGGGGTTGTGGATTATAGGGGGTGAGGGGGTTTAATACATATAGAGGGGGGTATGTGTAGGTTAATACAGGTTGGTGAGTTGTGGAGGTTAATGTGGGTTGGTAGGGGCTTGGTAAAAGGGAAGGGATTGATGGGGATGGAGGGAGTTTGGGAAAGGAAAAAAGGAAGTTAAGATGGGATGAGGGAGGGGATTTTGGGAAAGGTAACTAAGAGGGAAATTTTTAAAACGAATCAAAGGGATTTGTTTTCATAATACTAAAGATTTCCCTCGAAGGATCCAAAATGGGGAAGCTGGTGCTAAACTTGGGAAAGGTGGCGTTTGGCGCCGCATACTCCGCAAGTAATTGCCTCAAAGAAGCCCCTGCTGGCACCAAACACCAGTGATGCGGCGTTTGGCACCGAAAAAGAATTTTTTTCCTTTTTTTTCTTGACATTGTTGGTGGCACCAAACGCTAGGGAGGCCAAGTTTGGCACCACCCTGGCAGCATAAAATCCCCTTGTTTACTTCATTGGTGGCGCCAAACTTCTGGAATCCAAGTTTGGCGCCACCCCGCCAGCATAAACCTCCTTGAATTGCGTAGCACCTCGTGCCAAACTTGGGAATTCCAAGTTTGGCGCCATCCCTCCAGAGAATATGGCTTCCATTTGCTTCATATGTGGCACCAAACTTGGACTGCATAATTTTGGCGCCACCTAATCCGAGCCAAATGCCTCCAAGGTGTTGGAATTTTTTTTTGATTGCACCTGTTCCTATTCTAATCACTCTGCATGATCAAAATACACATAAAACAAAGGAAAAACTCTAGAAATTCAAATAAAACTAAATAAATTCAAAGCAAAAATCAAAGCTAAGGATACAAAATATTGGGTTGCCTCCCAGCAAGCGCTTCTTTAACGTCACTAGCTTGATGGTCAACTCTGGTAAGTCAGCAGATGAGCAGACCTCTGACGATCAATCTCGCCTCCAAGATAGTGCTTCAGCCTTTGGCCATTGATTGTGAACCTTCTGTCATAATTCTCCTTATAAAGTTCTACATGACCATACGATGGCACTCTGGATATCACAAAAGGTCCTGACCATCCGGATTTTGGTGCGTGAAACTGGCTCCGCAATATTCACACAGATAGATCGGCAAGTGCACCGGGTCATCCACGTAATACCTCAGGTGAGTGAGGGTCGATTCCATGGAGATTGTTGGTTTGAACAAGCAATGGTTATCTTGTAGATCTTAGTCAAGCGGATAGAAAATGTGATAGTTGTTGTGAAAAATTCATAAAACAAATAAATGAATAAAACGTTACTAAATAGGTGTGAAATCAATGTATGAGAACGGTTGAGGCTTCAGAGATGCTTCTTCCTTCTAGATAAACTTTTCTCACCATCTACTCTAACTTCTGATTGATTCATTCCATGGCAGGCTATAAATGATTAACGCCGGGTCAGCACTCATTAATCCTCTCTGCTTCAAATCAAACGTCGGGTCAGCGGTCATCCAATCTGAACGGGGGTGAAGCTCTAGCAGTCCATTCCCTAATCACCCCGTACCTTGGCTGCACTGATATCTCCAAGTACCCAACGAAGTTGTGGATTAGCCATCTAAGAGATGTATAATTAAGCTTGTGGTTCAATACTATCCCATTAAGGACTCACAAGAACCCATGTGAATAGGGATAACGGTCAAGTTACACTCCCAATTCATCAGGATGAAGAACGAAGATACATCTTAGAATGGAATCAAGCATAGATTGAAATAGAATAGTGATATTATTAATCCATAAGAATCAGCAGAGCTCCTAACCTTAACCTAGGAGGTTAGTGACTCATGCTTACAGAGAGGTAATGTAAAATGTGTAGAGTGGGCAAGAGTTTTTTAACAAGGGTGAACTCTTGTCTATATATACTAATCTAGCAACTAAGAATTACAGAAAATAAGATAAACTAGTCTTGTAGTGCAAAAATCCACTTTTCGGGCCCACTTGGTGAGTGTTTGGGATGAGCTTGAGTGAAGCCACGAGCTAATGCTCCCTTTTGGGCATCCAACACCAACTTTGGACTCCTGAATGGGCGTTGGACGCCAGCTACTCCCCTGTGGGCGTTGGACACCAGGAATGGGGCTGGTGGTTGGTGTTGAACGCCAGTTTTGGGCCTTTGTTTCCAAAGTAAAGTATGAACTATTATATATTTTTGGAAATCCCTAGATGTTAGCTTTCCATAGCCATTGAGAGTGTGCCATTTGGACTTTTGTAGCTCCAGAAATGCTCCTTCGAGTTCATGGAGGTCAGAATCTGACAGCATCTGTAGTCCTTTCCCTGTCTCTGAATCAAACTTTGCTAAAACTTCTCAAATTTAGCCAGAAAATATCTGAAATCATCATAAAACACAACAAATCAAAGTAGAATCCAAAAATGTAAATTTTACACTAAAACCTATGAAAATATAATAAAACTTAAACAAAACATAATGAAAACTATATGAAAATGATGCCAAAAAGCGTATAAAATATCCACTCATCAGAATACCAAACTTAAACTGTTGCTTGTCCCTAAGCAACCAAAAATAAAGTAGGATTAAAATGAAGAGAAGGATACATTAAATCTTAGAGTTTTCAATGAAGCTCAGTTTCAATTAGATGAGTGGGACTAGTAGCTTTTTGCTTCTGAATAGTTTTGGCATCTCACTTTGAAGCTTAGAATAATTGGCATCTTTAGGAACCTAAAATCCAGATGATATTATTGATTCTCTTAGTTCAATTCTTTTTTATTCTTAAACACAGCTTCTTTTGAGTCTTGGTCGTGACCCTAAGCGCTTTGTTTTCCATTATTACCACCGGATACATAAACGCCACAAATACTTAACTGGGTGAACCCCTTAGGATTGTGATTCAGCTTTGCTAGAATCCCTAACCAGTGGTGTCCAGAGTTTTTAAGCACACTCTTTTGCTTTGGATCACGACTTTAACTGCTCAATCTCAAGCTTTTTCACTTGACACCTTCACACCACAAGCATATAGTTACGGAAGCAGCTCATTTGAACTGTTTAGGCCAAGATTTTGTTTCTTTTAGGCCCTCCTAATGATTGATGCTCAAAGCCTTGGATCCTTGCTCTTGCCTTTTTGTTTAAAGAGATATTGGCTTTTTCTTTTTCTTTCTGCTTGCTTTCTTTTTGCTACTTTCTCTCTTTTTTTTCTTTCTTTTTGCTGGCTTTTCTTGCTTCAAGAATCAATTTTTAGATTTTTTAGATCACCAATAATACTTCACTTTTATCATCATTCTTTCAAGAGCTAACATTCTTAACTCCAACATCAAATATGAAATGTTCATTCATGCATTCAGAAAGTAAAAGCAATGCCACCACATTAACATAATTGAACTATTCTTATGATATAACTCGAGTTCATGCATCTTACTTCTCTTTTTCAAATAATTTTTTTCTTTTAAGGAAGGTGAGAGATGCATGAAATATTTCATAGCTTTAAGACATAAATAAAAGATAATCATGCATAAGAAACAGACAATAAAACAAAATACATGGAAAATAGAAAAATGACATTGGCAAGGGGATTAAGGGAACAGGACTACCTTAGTGACGGCGGCTACTACTCCCTTTGGAAAATCCAATGGAGCGCTTGATTTCTTCAATATCACGCCCCTATCTCTGTTGTTCTTCCCTTTGGTGCCATACTTAGGAGTGGTAGAAGTCAAAAAGCAAAGCTTTTGCAACACCAAACTTAAGAGTTTTGCTCATCCTCGAGTAAATATGAACAATGGGGAAGAAGAGAGTAGAAGAAGAAGAAAGAGGTAGAGATAGAGGGGGGAAGGGAAGGGGTGAATGATAGGTGGGGTAGGTGTAGAATCTGTGGGACCCACTAATCCTGAGAGGCTAGGGAATTCGAATTCCCTGCCCTTTGTGGGTGTTGAACGCCTAGCCTCTGCTCCCTAGCTGGCGTTCAACGCCAGCTTCCTGCTCCCTATAGGGCATTGAACGCCCTTGAGGGTCTCCCTTCCTGGTGTTCAACGCCATGTCTTTGCTCCCTGGCTGGCGTTGAACACTAGCTTCTTGCTCCATTGTGGGAGTTGAACGCCCTCTAGGGACTCCACCCTTGGTGTTCAATGCTAGCTTCTTTACCCATTGGGGGCGTTGAACGCCCCCTCTCTGAACGTCTCTGTCTCTATTCTAACTACTGCACATGATCACAAACATTAAAAAGCAAGGGAAAACTAAAGGAATTAAACTAAAATGAACTCAAATGAAAATAAACAAAAGAAAAAGTACTCTACTCATGGTTAGGTTTCTTCCCAACAAGCGCTTCTTTACCGTCATTAGCTTGATAGACAGCTTCTTTCAAGGAAGAAGGTAGTCATAGAGGATTAAATTATTACTCCTTACTGCGAGCATCTTTCCTGTGCTCTCATGGATTAGCTTAATATGCTCAAGAGACAGGATCTTGTTCATTGCATGAGGCAGGGTTGGGCTTGCAACAATATGTTGGTGCCCTTTTTGCCATTTCCCTCTTCTATGGTAAATACTATGATGAGATAAGTGAATACTACCATCTTCCATGGTGAGAAGCCTTCAGTAGGGATCTTTTTGGTCCTCTATCCCCTAGGCATCTTTCTCTTAGGACCCTCTTCCTTGGTTGATAGTGCACACTTGACAGCAAACTTACGTTTGTTGGTAAGGGGGTTGAATTGGTTCCATCTAAAGGAGGAGGCTTGAATGCTGAATCCTTTATGCATGTGCCTCCCTTGTCAGGGGGTAATGGAAGGTTAAAAACCTCGAACGCCATCTAGTCCTCATGCAACCTCAGTGCCTTCTCTCATCGCTCAACATCTATCAGGGCTTTTTTAGTGGCCAGGAATGATTTTCCTGGAATGATGGAGTCCATTGCATCCTCTTCCATGTCAGAGACTGCAGGGAAGAAGAGCTCCCCAACCTTTACCAGTACGTTCTCTGCTAGCCCATGTGATTGCCTTAAGAACTGGTTAGTCCTTTGCAGGGTAATCATTGTTTCTTGTACCTCTTGGATTCCTAGCTTCTTCATCACATATGAAGGTATAAGATTTAAACTCAAGCCAAGATCATATAGGGCCTTGTCAAAAGTGATCTTTCCAATAGGACTTAGGAGTTGAAAGCTCCCTATGTCTAGCGTCTTCCTTGGTAGTTCATTCTGGACAAAAGCACTGTACTCTTTGGTCAGTACCACAGTCTCATCTCCCCTTAAGTCCTTTTTTTCAAAAAGAATGCCTTTTAGACAGGTCGTGTAAGGGGTCTTCTTTTCCAATACCTCTGCAACAGAGATATTGACTTGTAGCTTCTTGAGTGCTGCTAGGAAATGAGCCAGTTGCTCATCTTCTGGTTCTGTTTGCACGCCTAGGAAAGGTAACTCTTGAAGCTCTTTCACCTCTGCAAGGGCGTGCTCTCTGGTAATCACAAGCTCCTCTTGCACGCCCAAAGAAGAATCAACTTGAGGTTCCTTCTCTTCTGTAGGGGCGTGCTCAATGGCATTCTCAGGATCATACTGGTCCTTGATTTCCTTAAGTCCCTCAGTAGCAGGCTCCTGAGGTTCAGCCTCCTTGGTGAAGATGACTGTTCCACCTTCTTTTAAGGTCTCCTTCCCAGAGAGTATCAGGCTTTCTGTGAAGGCCTATTGGGATGCACCTCCTCAAACAACTCAGTAAGAGGAATATTAACCTGCTCAGGTGTCCACCAGTCGTGAGTGTGAGTGTCTCCTTAAGGGTAGTTACCACTCATATCACTAAGAGCATTATAAATCTCAACAGGGGGTGCAGCTATAGTATCCATGTCTAGAACTTATGTTCTAACTAGGGTCTCCTCATAGGAGTATAAGTGTTGGTTATTGATAGCTATCTCAATGAGCTCATCTACCTCTTCATGTATCTCTATAAAGTATAGAGAACTGCTTACAAAGTGATCTACTATCTTCCTGGCTATCTCAGAGATGGCTTCATAGAAGATGATTGTCTTGCCCCATCCTGAGAACATATAGGGAGGGCAATTCCTGAACATCAGCTTCTACCTCTCCCAAGCATCATGGAGGGACTCGCTCTCCTTCTGCCTGAAAGTCTGAACATCTGTCACTAGCTTTGTTAATCTCTGTGAGGGAGAGAACCTGTTCAGGAAATTGTTAACGACCTTATCCCTGGTGTTCTCAATTCCTCTAAGTTCAATATGCCACCATTGATTTGCTTGACCACTCAGAGCAAATGGAAAGAGATTTAGCCTGGGGACTTCAGGGTCCACTCCATTGGGCTCTACAGTATCACAGAACTGCAGGAAGTCGGAGATGAACTTACTAGGGTCTTCCTGTGGTTGTTCATGAAACTGGCACTTTTACCGTAATAGCAGGACCTGGTCTAAGTTGACCTTAAAGTCAATAGGAGTGTCAAATGTATAGGAGCCTAGAGGTCTCCTGATTCGTGTATTCCCCTTTGGATCCATAGTGACTTCGATTTTCCTGCATACATAAGCAAGAGACATAGAAAAATGGGAGTCTCTATGTCATAGTATAAGGAGCTCCCACTGAGATATCCGAAAGAAATAGAAGAGAATAAATAGGGAGAATTCAAAAATTAAAGAGGGAAAAGGAAAATTTTTAAAATATATTCTTTTTAAATTCAAAAATAATAAATAAAAATAGAAAAATAAGTAAAAAAATTTGAAAATAAAATAAAAAATTAGAAAAAAAGGGGATTTAAAAATTTTTGAAATTCAAAAAGAAAGACAAACAATTAACAAACAAGATTTGAAAAGAAAGATAATAGATTTGATTTTGAAAATTAAAAAATTCAAAAAGAGAAAGTCAAACAAAAAGATTTGAAATTTGAATTTGAAGAGAAAGAAAAGATTTGAAATTTAAAATTTAAAAGAAAGAGTCAAACTAGATAAGATAAGATTTAAAAATTTAAAATTTAAAAGATTTGAGATTTAAATTTGAAATTTGAATTTGAGATTTTGAAAATTAAAATTTAATGATTTAAAATTCAAATTTGTAATTTTAAAGATCAAGAATCTAGAAAGATAAGATTTGAAAAGATTTGATTTTGAAAAATTTTTGAATTTGAATTTTGAAAAAGATTTGATTTTGAAATTTGAAAATGATTTAAGGTAAGATAAAGATTTTGAAATTTGAATTTTAAAATTTGAATTTAAAATAAGATAAGATAGGATTTTTTGAAATTCAAAGAAAGATAAAAAGATAAGATAAAGATTTGAAAATATTTTGAAAAAGATAAAATTTGATAAGGAATTGAAAAAGATTTGAAAAGATAGGATTTAAAATTTAAAAATTAAACTTTACTTAACAAGGAAACACCAAACCTAAAAAATTTTGAAATCAAAGGTTATGATTTTCAAAATTTTGAAGAAAAAACACAAAAAAGACACCAAACTTAAAATTTTAAGATCAAACAAAGAAAAACACCAAGAACAATTTGAACACAATGAAGAACACTCAAGAACACTTTTTCGAAAATTTAAGAAAAGAAAAATACAAAAAGACACCAAACTTAAAATTTCAAAAGCCAAGACATTAATTTTTCAAAATTTGCAAAGAAAAACACCAAAAGATACCAAACTTAAAAATTTTTAGATCAAAACAAGAAAAGAAACAAGAACAACTTGAATACCAAGAAGAGCACTCAAGCACAAAGTCGAAAATTTAAAGAAAATAAAGAACACAGAAAGGATACCAAACTTAAGAATTGACACTAGACTCAAACAAAAGACAAAGAAAAGATGGATTTTGAAAAAGAAAATAAAAGACACAAACAAAAATAAAAAATACCTAATCTAAGCAACAAGATAATTCGGTAGTTTGTCAAATCCGAACAATCCCCGACAATGGCGACAAAAACTTAGTGCGCGAAACTGGCTCCATAATATTTGCACAGATAGACCAGCAAGTACACCAGATCATCCAAGTAATACCTCAGGTGAGTGAGGGTCGATCCCACAGAGATTGTTGGTTTGAACAAGCAACGGTTATCTTGTAGATCTTAGTCAGGCAGATATAAAAGGTGATAGTTGTTGTGAACAACGCATAAAACAAAGAAATAAATAAAATGTTACTAGATAGGTGTGAAATCAATGGTATGAGAATAGTGGAGGCTTCAGAGATGCTTCTTCCTTCTGGATCAACTTTTCTGACCATCGACTCCAACTTCTGATTGATTCATTCCATGGCAGGCTGTAAATGATTAACACTGGGTCAGCAGTCATTAATCTCCTTTGCTTCAGATCAAATGCCGGGTCAGCGGTCATCCAATCTGAACGGGGATGAAGCTCTAGCAGTCCATTTCCTTGGTAATCCTACTCAAAATACCACAGACAAGGTCAAATCTTCCGGATCAGAGAACGCTACTCCTTTGGTTATAGCCTATACTACAAAGGCCCCAATCGCCTTGTACCTCGGCTGCACTAATGTCTCCAAGTACCCAACGAAGTCGTGGATTAACCATCTAAGAGATGTATAATCAAGCTTGTGGTTCAATACTATCCCGTCAAGGACTTGCAAGAACCCATGTGAATAGGGATGATGGTCAAGTTACACTCCCAATTCATCAGAATGAAGAACGAAGATACATCTTAGAATGGAATAAAGCATAGATTGAAATAGAATAGTGATATTATTAATCCATAAGAATCAGCAGAGCTCCTAACCTTAACCTAGGAGGTTAGTGACTCATGCTTACAGAGAAGTAATGTAAAACGTGTAGAGTGGGCAAGATTTTTTTAACAAGGGTGAACTCTTGTCTATATATACTAATCTAACAACTAAGAATTACAGAAAATAAGATAAATTAGTCTTGTAGTGCGAAAATCTACTTTTTGGGCCTACTTGGTGAGTGTTTGGGCTGAGCTTGAGTGAAGCCATGAGCTAATGCTCCCTTTTGGGTGTCCGATGCCAGCTTTGGACTCCTGAATGGGTGTTGGACGCCAGCTACTCTCCTGTGGGCGTTGGACGCCAGGAATGGGGCTGGTGGCTGGCATTGAACGCCAGTTTTAGGCCTTCATTTCCAAAGCATAGTATGAACTATTATATATTTTTGGAGAGCCCTAGATGTTATCTTTCTATAGCCATTGAGAGCGCACCATTTGAACTTTTGTAGCTCCAGAAATACTCCTTTGAGTGCATGGAGGTCAGAATCTGACAGCATCTGCAGTCCTTTCTCTATCTCTGAATCAAACTTTGCTAAAACTTCTCAAATTTAGCCAGAAAATATCTGAAATCATCATAAAATACAACAACTCAAAGTAGAATCCAAAAATATAGATTTTTCATTAAAATCAATGAAAATAAAATAGAACTTAAACAAAACATAATGAAAACTATATGAAATGATGCCAAAAAGCATATCAAATATCTGCTCATCAGATTTCAGCTACTCAGGAAAGAGCTTGAGCCTTGAATTGAATAGTAAGACTCTCTGTCATGACTTAAAAGCTCTAGTGGCTATGTTCTAGTCTTGCCACATCTTGGTCTTTTCCTTGTAGAGCATGGCATTCTCATAAGTAGAGTTTCAAAACTCATCAAGCTCATTCAGTTGGAGCAATCTCTTTTCTCCTACAGCCTTTGTATCAAAGATAAGAAATTTTGTTGCCCAATATGCTCTGTGCTCCAACTCCATTAGCAAGTGACAGGCCTTACCATAGACTAACTGGTATGGAAAAATCCCAATAAGAGTCTTGAACACAGTTTGGTATTCCCAGAAAGCGTAATCAAGCTGCCTAGCCCAGTCCTTTCTTGAAGTACTCACAGTCTTCTACAAGATCCTCTTGAGTTTCCTGTTGGAGACCTCAACCTATCTGCTTGTCTGTGGGTGATGACAAGTCATCTTAGGCTAGTTTCACAAGCCTTTTTCATTAGTTTTTACTTAGTTTTCATGCATTTCTTAGGCAATAAATAAGTGTTTGGATGAGAAATTCATGCTTGTCTTGATTCAATCAAACATTGTTAAGTTTATGCATTTTCATGAGATTTTCTGCAAGATTTAGTTGATGTTTTAAAAGATGCAAAATCTTGTGATTATGCCAAGGCTTTGATGAGTTTGTTTGGTTGATGATAGGTAGAAAGAAGCAGAAGAATAGCAAGGAAGAAAGGAAGGAGAGACCAACGTTGGAGCTAAAGTTGGTGCTCCAACATTGGTGGCAACGTTATGTGCAAAAAAATTGGGTGCCAACGTAGAGGGAACGTTGGTGAACCAATGTAGTCTCCAACTTCTGTGATAATTTCAAATTTTAGAGCTAAAGGATTTTTGAGCGATGCGTACGCGTGAAAGAGGAAAAAATTTCAATCCACGCATAAGCATGAGCTACGCACATGCGTGAAATGGAAAAATTGACCATCCACGCGTACGCGTGACCAAGCCAACGTTGGAGGGAACGTTGTTGATCAAATGCTGCCCCCAATGTCTGCGATGGAAAGCCCAGAATTTGGAATTAAGAAACTTGAATCGACGCGCACACGTCTATGACACGTACGCGTGGAGTGGAAAAATGGTAATGCACGTGTAAGCATGGTGTACGCATACGCGTGGAAGGGTAAAAACATAGACTTCACACGTATGCGTGGTGTACGCGCACACGTGGATGAGCGAACGTTGGTGCACCAACGTTGAGTCAAACATTGCTAGCAGCACCTAGAATTCATCTGATATGCAACGTTTGGGCTCAACGTTTTCACACAAACATTGTTACCAACGTTAAGGCCAGCGTTAATTCCAAATGGTACCATGTAAGCTCATAAACGTTTAGCCAAGGTCATCGTTAGTTAGAGTCATTCCTTACCGCTTCAATCAAGGCCAAGTCCCACATCCAAGTACACTGAAAACCTAGTTGAAGATGAGAAGAAGACTATAAATAAAAGAATACTTGAAGATGGAAAAGAGGTTAGTTTAGAGAGTCAGGCTTGGGTAGTAGGAGTAGGAGTAGGAGTAGGATAGAAGGCTCTGGTAGAGAGCTTAGCTTAGAATTTCTTTTTCTTTTCTGCACTTTTACATTTGAGTTGTATTAAATTTAGTTCAGCTTTATGAAATTTCAATTTCTACACTTCTCTTCTATAATTGTCCTTTTTGCAATTTTTCATTTCCGTTCATGTTCATCAGTTTGATTTACTTTCTTGCAATTTAGTTTTTCTGCACTTGTTCTTTGAGCTATGATGCACTGAACCCCAATTCATTAGGGGGAGGAGCTCTATTTTAATTCATATGATTAAATGAACATCTTCTTCTTCTCAATTCATCTGGATAGCTAAGAAATAACTTCTATTTTGATTGAGATCCATTCACTCCAGAAGGGGGTTTGAATCTGTGAATTTTCATGTGAGCCTCGGAAGGGAAATCATGGAAATTAGAACTGATGTTCTATTTCTCACAACTCTCTTGATCAACACCATTCGGGAGGAATTGAGATCTTGAGAGTCTATGTGGCTTATGAATGAGAGAAAATGCTTAATCTCTTCTCATGACAATTGGATCAAGGAATTGGTAAGATTGATTGTGATTAGAGAGATTGGATTACCAAGGAATTGGGATCCAATCAATTTCAATCCGCCATAGATCTATTCATATGATTGAGAGAGAAGTTGAGACCTATTTGATTCATTATGGATTATGATATCTCCAATCCCTAATGAATTTTTCTTTCTATTAATTGTCCTTGAATTCACTTTGAGTACTTTGGTTTACTGCCTCTTTAATTTTCCTGCACCCAAAACCCTTTACATTTCCTGCAATTTATTTTTCATGCAATTTAAGTTTCTTGCCATTTAAGTTTCTGCCAGTTTACTTTCAGCAATTTACAATTCTTGCGATTTACATTCTGTTTGATCAAATTTCACTCAATTCATCAATATTCTCTTAACTAGACTAATCACTTCACTAAAATTGCTTGATCCATCAATCCTTGTGGGATCGACCTGATGCACGGAAACTTGTCTCTCAATAATTTTCCCTCGACAAGTATACCGAATTGTCGTCAAGTAAAAACTCACAATAGAGTGAGGTCCAATCCCACAGGGATTGATTGGTCAAGCAACTTTAATTGGAGGAATGTTCTAGTTGAGCTAAGCAGAATTTGATTTGAGAATTGCAGGAAATTAAATAGCGGAAAAGTAAATAATAGAAAGTGTAACTGCTGGAATTAAAGAGCAAAATGTAAATGGCGGAAAGTAAATTACAGAATCTTAAATGGGGATTTGGGGAAATGAACATAAAAGTAAATGGCAGAAAGTAAAGAGAATGGATAAGATTAGAAATGGAGAATTCATTGGGCTCAGGAGATGTTGTATTCTCCGGATCAAGTTCATTCTCATCTCTTCCTCAATCAATGCATTCATTGATATCCTTGGCAATCTTAAGTGATTGGATTCCAATTCCTTGGCAACCAAATCTCTCAAACCTTGATCAATAGCCAATTTCTTGGTCTAATTACTCATGAGAAGAGATGAAGTATGGTCACTGATTATACTACATGTATTTCCAAATCAAAGTATTGGGAGGATTATATGTCACCATATCCGTCCAAACCCCAATTTGGTCCAACATGAGAAAGCAATTCTAGCATGATCTCTTCATTCCTCTTTCAAGGTTCCGAAGAGATCCAAGTATGAATAGCTTCTTTTCTAAGACAACTACCCAATTGGATGAAGATTGAAAGCTTTCTAGTAAAATCAAGAGAAAAGAAAGAAGAATAATAATGAAAACTATTATTGATCCATCAAATTACAACAGAGCTCCCTAACCCAATGAAAGGGGTTTAGTTGTTCATGGCTCTGGGAATGGAAAGCAAAAATGGAAAATATATTCTGAAAGTAAAACTAGAAGTTGCAGAGAAAGTAAAATTATACAGAGAGTAGTTCTCCCAATCCAAAAGCTTCTTCTCTAGTTCAAAACTACTCCTATATATACTACTCTTCTGATCTTCTAGTTGGCTCTTCAAGTCTTTGGATATGGGCCTTTGGATCTTGAGTTTGAAGCAGTTTGGAATCTTCAGTGGGATCAGCTTTACTTGCAGAGAAAGTGTGAAGTAGGCATGGACTTTAGCTAGGACGTTAGTGGCGTTAACGTTAAGTGAAAATGTGGGTTCAAGAACGTTAGTGACGATCACCTTTTTCACTAATGTTCCTAGCCCAAGATGGTTCACGTTAACTTCAACGTTAGTGGCACTAACATGACCACTAATGTTGCCTCTTAGTCCATCGCAAGCGTTATTGGCGTTTACCTTTGCCAATAACGTTGCTCTTAGCCCCCCTTTTCTCATGTTAGAGTCCACGTTAGTATAACTAACGTGGCTCTTAACGTGGGCATGCCTTAGCCTCGAGAGCATTAGTGACACTTACCTTTGTCACTAACGCTCAAAAGACCCCTTCTCACGTTAGTGCCTCACGTTAATTGTCTTAACGTGGCCACTAACGTTGTGGTGATAGTCATCTCCAACGTTAGTGACAAAGGTGAGTGTCACTAACGTTGGCTCATCATTCCTTCCTCCACGTTAGCTTCCACGTTAATGCAATTAACATGGCAGCCAACGTGGCTCATAGTGGCTTGGTCCAACATTAGTGACAAAGGTGAGTGTCACTAACGTTGGCGATTCCTTGCTCCTCCCACATTAGAGTTCACGTTAATGTAGTTAACGTGACTCTTAACGTGGCCAATTGGGCTTAGTCCAACGTTAGTGACAAAGGTAAGTGTCACTAATGTTGGCATGGTCTTCCTTTCCACGTTAGAGTTCACGTTAACTAAGTTAACGTGACTCTTAACGTGGCTATTTGACAATTTGGAGCATTAGTGGTGTTTACTTTTACCATTAATGCTGGAGCTCCCTTTTTCTTTACGTTAACTACCACGTTAATGTAGTTAACGTGACAATTAACGTGGGCCATGATGGTCTCGAAGGCGTTATTGACAATCACTTTTCTCATTAACGTTGCAAGTTTATTCCCATTCCACGTTAGAGGTCACGTTAATTAGATTAACGTGGCTGCTAACATGGCTTTTCTTTGCTTCCTTTGTCCTGAAATCAAGCAAATAAAGTGCATCAAAGCTCTAATCCAAGTTATGAGACATGCATTATCCAATTTGTCATTCAATTCATGCATAATTCTCATAAAATCACATGAAATTCATAATGTTTGCTTGAATCAAGATGTAAGTGATTATCTACCCAAGACTTACTTATTAACTAAGAAAATGCATGAAACTACCCTAAAACAGTAAAGAAAAGGTCAGTGAAACTGGCCAAAATGCCCTGGCATCACAACACCAAACTTAAAACTTGCTTGTCCTTAAGCAAGTACTGAAACATAAGAATGATGAATGAAATGACAAGAGAAATGAATTATTATTGTGGAAGTCATGTCCTTGGTTTTATGGGGTTTCATGCATAGCAACTTAGGTTCATTCCTTTATTTGGCTTTCAGACCTTTATCATGCCATGGAATACTCACTTGATTGCACCCTATGACCTTTTTCTTTTCAGGGTTTGATTGTGTTCTTTAGACTGGGTGCTTTGTAAGGGGGCGACTCTTTAAGATAAGCTTTCAGCCAGCTCTCCCGAACCAATTGGTCCAAGGTGCTGGGTGTTAAGACACCCCTAAGGACTTACTCCCTCATGTCTCTTTCCTCCATACATACACACCACAGGCATATAATTTGTTATTTTTTTACTTGAGACCTTGGTGTCCAGTACCTCTTTGGATTACTAAGTGTTCTGTAGCAAAGGTTACTTTTGATAGTGGACTTTCAGCTGATAATCCCGGGTTAGTTAACCCAAGTTACCAAGTGATGAGGCACCCCTGAGAGCTTATTCATCCAAGTATATCCTTTGCACAGGAGCACCACAGACACATGCCTTAAGAGTCAACCCTTGGTGCCTAGCCTTATTTCTTATTCTTTTTCTTTATTTCTCAACTTTTATTTTTTTTCTCTTTTTCTAATTAGGATCTTATTATGTAGCTAGTCTCATGGGGTGTGTTTCAAGCATATGATTCAGGACAGATAGTTGCCTTCCTACCTTGTTGGTGAACTAACTTAGCTAAGTAATTACTACACCACAAGCTTAAGAACTTTAATCCACAAATTGAACATCACTCTGGTCTTTCATAACATCTCTTTTTATTTGACTTCAAAGGACAAGCATACAAGTAAGCAAGGTGAAAATGTAGCAGATCATTTGGCACATCTAGCATAGACCTAAGCAGTAAAAACTTAAAGGCAGAATTTAAAATCCTAAATTACCATGGAAGCATGTTCTATTTCATACATAATTTTCCTTATTTAAAACTTGAAAAAAATAGAACAAAGATGGGACTCCACCACCTTTTACTCATGGGAGTGCTCATGCTCTCCCTCTTGTCTGTCCTCTTTGTGTCCACTTGTGCTTCCTTGTATCCATGCCAGTCTGGCTTTCTTCCACTCCTCAAGTGCCTTCCTTACTAATTCATGACTTTTTTCTACCCTCTCTCTTTCTTCTCGCGCTAATTCATCCTTTACTTTTTCGTATCTTGTGATTTCCCGGATGCAGTACAGGCAGTTGTCCAACTAAGTACCCGAGCCTGGCTTGAGTGTTTACATGATGTCCAGTCTCGTTCATGTAAACTCCCTCTGCAAATGCTCTGTATTCGTCAAAGAGTTCTGCCTATTCCAATTGTTTCCGATGCATTTCATGTATGTGTGCACCTTGATGTGCTTGGATGTTGATTAGCTTTTGGATGGCTTCTTGTTGTTGATCCTGCCTTTGCTCTATCCTGTGGAAGGATTCACCCCATTGTTTCCCTTGTTCCAATTGCTGCTCCATCATTTGCTTTTGCCACTCCCCCTATTGATTCATCCATATAGAGAGTGATTCTTCTTGACGGTCCACCAACTGTAGTTGCAGCTCTTTCTGTGCCCCTTGATTTTCCAAGTATTATCTAGATAAGCCCTCAATGGCTTCCTGTAGTTGGTGCATATCTAAAGGGGCTTGCTCTTCTAGGTTTTGTCCTTCTACCACTTGATGGGCTGGCCTCTTTCTTGGCTTCCGTTGAGGTAGGGGAGATGCAATAGCATGCATCCGTCGAACAGTAATTGGGATGCCCACTTTTATCCACTCGGGGTCCTCATCCTCAAACACCACCCCAGCCCTGTCACACAGGCGGAAAATAGTGCTGGGGTAGCCTAACCTTCCTCCAGAATTGCTCTTCTCAGCCATCTTCCTAATACCTTGGGCTATGAGTTCATGAACCTTGATCTCTCCCCCTTTAAGTATACATTGCACCATTGTTGCTCTCTTAAGATTCACCTCTGAGTTATTCCCGGCAGGAAGGATGGATCTCCTTACAATTTCAAACCACCCCTTTGCTTCAGGGGTGAGGTCCCCTCTCTTGATGAACTTGGGTTTTCCTTGAGGTTCTCGTATCCAATCAGCTCCTTGCATGTAAATATCTTGTACAATTTGGTCATGATTGGGGCTGCCATCTATTCTGGAGTGATAGTTTTCTTATGCAAATGGTATGGTTCGCAGCTTTAACACCCTCATGATGCTCATGGGGCTGAAGTCCACGGTCACCCCTCTCACGAAGCTTATATATGAATCATCTGCCTTATCATACCTGACTGCATTTGCATAAAACTCTCTTACCAGAGTTGCATTTACTTTTATGACTAGATCAGTAAGGAGCTCCCATCTTCTCTTTTCCATCTTCTCTGTATTTTCGGGGCATTCAGTCTTTCTGACTTGAAAGCCTAGCTCATATATGATCTCCTTATCAACCATCCACCCGAATTGCGATGCATGGTGAAAGGTTCTAAATTTCTTCTCATCGAAAGGGCGTTGCTCCATAGGCTCCTTCCCCTTTCTTCGTTTAGAGTTTGACGATACCATGAATATGAGTTGATATGTAAAGGTGGTGGGGAGTATGAGTTGTTGGTGGAATTTGATTGGGTTTGGATCGAGTGTAGCTTGGAGAATTGTATTTCAATAGTAAGAAGCTTGAAGAAGTGGGTGTTGGAATGTGAAGGGAGGTACGGACTAGGAATCACTTATATAGGGAGATGGTGGGTGAATGAAAGGTGTGGATTGGTGGAGTGGGTGTATGATGAACGGATGGGGTTTAACATGGGATGAACACAAGGATCATCACCTTTATGAAGGGGGTTGGTTCAGTTTCCAAGCGTGTCATTCTTCCAATGTTGCATGGCAACATTTTCCAATGCATTCCCCTTGAAGACACGTGTATAGTCCTCTCCTTTTGTGATGGCCGAACCCTTCCTCCTTCAACTGTCCCATTAGTTTTCCTACAAGACAAAAGAAATATGATTAATGAATTTGTGGATAATGGCGGAAAAATTTTAAAAGGAAAGAATAACTACTTTTTTTTAAATTTTTGTTTCTAAATGGTAAGTGCTATTCATGAACACAAACCAACTGACTAATTAACTCTCACTGTATGCAACATTGGTAATTCCAAACTTAGTTTGTGGCACTGTGGTGTAAAAAGTTTTGTTCAAGGCTCTAAGAGTGACATGATATGAATTGCATTTATGCTCTCTTAGTAGGCATTGAACACCAAACTTGTTTGTCACTATGTACTGCATAAAAAGATTCATCCAAGTATGGGTCAAGGTTGATTTGGGATTCATGAGCCTTGCATTATTAACTACTTTAAAGCATATAAAACATGGGTTGCCTCCCATTAAGCGCTTCTTTAGTGTCACTAGCTTGACATTCTTCCTTTGTTAGGGTGGTTGGTAATGCTTCAAATCTTCCCCCCTCGCAGTAAATCTATCTCCATTGGCTTCATCAAGGATCTCCACATGTTCTAGGGAGAGAATTCTATTGATGGTGAAAACTTTAGGTAGCTGAGATGGGATGGTGGGGAGATGAGGTGGGATGATTGGGAAATAAGCTGAGATCACTTTATCCCCTGGAGAGAAGTCCTCTGTAGGGATCTTCTTGTTCCTCCACCTCCTTGGTGTCTTCTTCTTTGTTCCTTTTGAGGTTGCCCTGATCTTTGTGACCTCTTTTTCCAAGGAAATTCTGTTGCTGGTCTCATATGGCTCTGGTGGTTTAGGTTCCTCCTGGTTTTCCTTTTGCTGTGACAACTGCTGACAGTCTTGTTCATCAACCAAAGGGATTCCCAGGTGTACAGCTTGTGCTTCAATGCTTTTTTCTTCCACCAGTGCTTTGTCATGCTCTCCCCTTGGTTCCTTGCTTTCCTAGTCTGCTTCTTGTGAGAGTTTGAAGACATTGAATGCGAGTTGTTCGTCATGTATCCTCAGTATTAGCTCTCCTCGCTCCACATCTATGAGCGCTCTGGCTGTAGCTAGGAATGGTCTTCCCAATATGATTGGGTGAAGGTGACTCTCTTCCATTTCCAATGTGAAAAAGTCTGTGGGAAGGAAGTAGTTTCCAACCTTCACTAACACGTTTCCCACCACTCCTACTACTTGTTTTTGAGTTTTGTCAGCCAGCCTGATGACTACATCTGTGGACATTAGCTCATTGATCTGTAGCTTCTTCATAAGGGATAAAGGCATTAAGTTGATGCTTGCTCCCAGGTCACAGAGTCTTTTATCAAACATTGTTTCTCCTATGGCACAGGGGATGTGAAAACTCCCTGGGTCCTTCCTCTTTGTAGGCAACTCTGGTTGAATGAGAGTACTGCACTCCTTATTCATCACTATTGTTTGCCCTCCTTTGAGTGAGCCTTTCCTGGTCAGCAGCTCTTTCATACACTTAATGTATGAGGGCATTTGTTGGAGAGCCTTGATGAATGGTATGTTCACATGGAGAGATGCAAACATATCAAGGAAATTTGAGTATATTCTCTTTTCTACATCACCCTTGAGTTTTTGGGGAAAAGGTGCATAGAGTTTCAGCATCTCCTTCTGTGTAATTTTAGTTTCTTGGTGACTCTCTTCTTGTTTCTTTGCTGAGGTACCTCCAGATTGTTCTAATGGTTTGTTCGGCTCTTCCTCAGTCCCCTTATCACTTGTAGTGACCATCTTGCAGTCTTCCCATCTTACTTTCTTTGCTTCACCTCTCGGGTTTTTCTCTGTGTCACTTGGGAGGCTGTCAGTAGGTTTGGAAATCTTC